>NC_139681.1:42670652-42680652 GCF_964106915.1 Podarcis gaigeae | reverse complement strand
AGGGTCACACATGTGGTACAATAAAGTGTATATCGCAAAAGCAGTCCTAGTTTTTCTTTTTTTATTGTTTTAGTGTTTTAGTGACATAAGGTACAAATGGCCAGAAAAAGCTCCTAGAAATACAATCTCCTAGAGATTGAAATACAAAGCTCCTAGAGATACAATCTCATAGAAATAAGTTGCGATCTTGCACAATTCATACCCATTTAGTCAGGGCTTAATTTTGGAGTGTCCCAGAAAGTTATTTGCCCAGGTTGTATGTACTGATAAACTATGGTTTTAGCACTACTTTGACAAACTGAAATAAGTCTGACTGAGACTCCTTCCCTATTCTCCTCTCATGTGGGCGTTGACCGTTTCAAGTTGTCCAGGCCAAAGATTATGGTTTATGACAGAGGTAGCTAATCTTTGGCCATCCAGATCATGTTGCTGGATTACCTACTATCCCCGACCATCGACTATGCTGTATGAGGATGATGGGAGTTGGGAGTCCAACTATATCTGGAGGATCAAGGGCTATCCCCCCTGGTTTATAACAAAACCATGGCTTCTGAAGCTGGTTTGTTGAAGCAACCAGAGTTTGTACCCTTCCTGGTCCATACAATACAACAAGCCAATATTCATGGAAGCCAAAAATAAATGGTTCAAGTAAAAGTCCTTCTCCCAATTGTGTGTGGTTGTGAGCATGAAAGCCAGAGCCTTGCTCATGGTTGTTCCAGCTCATGCCTGTGGTGTCAAATTGTAATTTAGAATTATGCGTGAGCGCAGCCTGCTTCAAGAGACTTTGATAATGGACCCAGATCTATCCAGTTTAATAGGAGTTGGCGGGCTGCTGCTTCACTGTCTTGTTTTTTCATATGGGCGTTATGTCCTAAATAAGACAGGCTAGTAGTGTTTAGCTTTATCATGCAAGGTCCTATTAATAGTAATTCCCCCTATGTTTTGGAAATGCATGAGAACTAAACACCTCTTTGTATGATTTTAGATGGCTACAGTGATGGTGATACAGCTTGACTTTTTAGGTTGTGTAATTGTTTCTAAACACAGGATGGCATATGTGGTTAGAAAGTTAAATGAGCTTAATGCACTTGAGATTGGCGTGCCTTCTGATGGAATGGATATCATTAATATTGGTCATTCAAATGAATTCTCTTCTCTGTGTATTTTTTTTTAAAAAAACACAAAATTATTGAAGATTGCATTTATGCATGTAATTGATAAATATATAATACGTTTTATTTAATGTTGGCAACAAGGCATTGATTTAATGTTTACCAAGCTGTATGTGGTTCAGTGGCTCCTCTGAAGTAAATTCACACATATTTGACAAATGTTTATATGCTGATTGCATTGTTTCCTGGATCTTCCGGGATGTTTTTGTTCTGTTATGCTTATCTGCCCTTTTTAAAGGCTTTCTGAAGTGTTTCTAGACAGATTTTAACCAATTTCGCTTCTGCATGCCCATCTTATTTCCTTTGCAGTGCCTGGATAGCTTGTTTGCAAAGTTTACTTGGCCACAGTATCCCCTGGGGCTCGATTCAGGACAGCATGTGCATACAGCCCTTGAAACTATGTCAGATAGTCCCCAGATCCTAAAAGGTTGGCTACCCCTGAGATAAAGCATCATGTTTAATGGCCTCTCTCCCCCCACCCCCTTTTAAGTGTTTGTTTTAATACCTATGTGAAGCATCAAAATGCTATGTACATTTCAGCTTTTGTTTGTTATGGTGTTCACTTTTACCGCAATCACAAAATTACAGTAAGACTATAAAGAACTAGAAATGACAGCTAATTCCCCTTGCTGAATACAAATTCCCAATATCCGAGCCACATTCTGATTTGAATTTCTTACATTAGTTTCTCTGTGTGTGTTTAGGATACACTCACACCTGTGTGTATATTGTATACTTGCATATAAAATAAAGACATTTCTGCATCTTTGTAGTAAATCTATCTATAGAATTTGCCTTGCCGTTTTTATTTAAAAATTTACCCAGTCTTTTTTTTTAAAAAAAGAGGAATAGTCACAAGCAAGCAGAATGATTGCTTTGCCTGAAAGCTAGCATTCTTCAGCAGAAATAAAAATCCCAGAATATTTGTATTATAATTACAAACATAGTCACAATTTTTAAAATAAAAGTATTGTCACATCTGCACCTTAGGTCCGACCACCTCAGATAATTTTTAAAGTTGTAGTGCTGCTAGAGAAAGCCTGTGCCATACGGACTGGGACTGCAGCACGATAGCACCATTCTTGGAGGAGCTTTTTTTGACTCTCACTCTGAAGCAGACCACAAGTTCCACCCCAGTACTTATGGCTCTACCTTTCATATAGGGGGACTAAGCAAGAACTGAACAACCTGGTTTCAAAGGGCAGTGCTGGTTGCAAAGCAGCTATTCATAACCAGGTGGAAATCGCTGAAAATGTAGATAAGCTTGAAGATACCTGCCAAGACCTTGTCCAAGGTTTTGAGAGGGTGTGTGGAACCTCTGATTATCTGAGGCAGCTGACTGAGAACGTTAGAAAAATCGATTTGTGTGGTCTTTCATTCCACTCTTTATGTATTTTATGTAATTAAAGGCCTTTCCCCACTTACTATTTATAGTTGCTGGGGTAGCGGGTAGGGGGTTGTTTTGTTTTTTGGATTTTTTTGGGCCTGCTGCTGCACAATGCCATTATCTAGCTAATGTTCTGAGCTAATGTATTCAAAGTTATCTTCTGTCATAAAAAAGTGACATTTGTGAAAGATCCAGAATGGATTTTCAGTATTTTCATTTGTGTAGCGTATGCATTGTCCTGGTTTCTGCATGGAGGAGGTAGGGGTTGTTGGTCATAGCTCTGTTCCACTATAAATGGAAAGTACAGAAAGGCCCTTGGTTAAATGTGTTTTATGTAAGTTGACCATCCTGAGATAGGCTACTAGGAGGATAGAAAGACATTTGAAGGATGTATAGCAAGCATTGCACTAGTGTTAATAGGTGGGCATCCTCTTTATCTCAAGTCAGGTTTCAGAGACCATAATAAAAGTTAAAAGGTGGTCAGGATATTTGGATTTTTCTTCTTTTTAAGTTAATAACAAAAAATACAAAGCAAAGAAAAAGACCTGTACAGCCCCAAATCATAAGCATTTCCAAATAAAACCATATTTTAAAGGGATCTGCCTACCTAGTGTCTCTGATAACAGCTTACAAAGAACCATTACTCTGCCGCAAAGTCCAGTGAGTCTATGCCCACTCAAATAGCTCAGAGCTCATGAAGTTCAGAAGTTGCAAGGAACAAAGCCTTACAGAGCCAGTGTGTCATGGGACACGATGAGGGGTTCTTCCATCCTTGCACTATGACTAAGCGGGTGGATGATTAGAGATCTACTATGAAGGTCTGAATTATCTCCCACAAACATGTATAATAGGCAAAACATAGGATATAGAGTGATCCTATGTCCATTGATGTTATTTCTGATATTACAAAACCCCAGAACATACTTACAGGGGTGCAGTTCCACCACATGTGACAGCAGGACCCTCTGGAATTACACATCACAAAAGCAGGGCAGGTGTACTTCAATATATGATACAGGTGGACCAGGTCCAGAAACCACCTATGAAGCACTTTTAATGAATTTTTACATACATTACCTAACCCCAATATAAAGGGTTTAGATTACCAGATTTTTGCCCATTGTGAGGATTGATTGCTATTCCAAGGTACATTTCCCAAACTATTCATAAACTCTCAAATGAGGTGAACTGTGCGTCTAGAATGATGGAACATAACAGAGGTGAGAGTTTCAGATCCGCACAGAAACCATATATCTTCTGCCTGTATCTTCATTTTGGGGGGATCAAAATAGGAAAAACCTGGAATAAGCAAAAGAGTTGGGACAAGGCAACCATTTAAACAGCAGCTGCCCTGCCCCAAATTGATCAATATAGACCGTTCCTGGTATGCAGATCTTTCTTAAGTTCGTTTAAGAAAAGTAAGGCGGATTCTGAAGGACCTGTACCCCCAGATATTTCAAAGATTTCTTTCTGAGCCGTATCCTAGTTGGGCTTGAGGTTTGAATCCAAAAGAGTGATTTAGATTTGTCATAGTTAATATGAAGGCCAGATATTTCTCCAAATCATGCCATTGACTGCATGACATCAGGCATACTCACTACAGGGTTGTTGAAGAGTACAGTAATGTTGTTCGTGAAGATACTTAAGAGGTGGAGGATACCCACTGCCTCATACCCCCCCCCCAAAAAAAAATCAATGAGTTGTAGCATAGTGGGCTAGGGACTGTTGGGCTCAAGGCATAACAGAAACAAAATTGGAGACAACGGGCAACCCTGTTTAGTGCCCCATATTTTTAAAAACAGGCCATATATTGAGAAATTAAATTTAGCAAAATAAATACACTGAGAGAGAGAAATATAAAACCTTCCTTGTTATCCTCTTACTAAATCATTGTTAGATGTGGGAGAAGAAAATGTTATTAACAAAAATAAATTAAAATTTCATTGTGACATGCAAATGTAATGTATAAAGCTATTGTTTTTATAAGCATAAGTTACAGAATATTCAAAACAATGCAAGCCAGTAATAGCATGCACACCAAAGGATTGTATTGTGAAGGGGAGGGAGGTACACAAGCACAAAACCACTGAAAAATTTTATGTCCTTAAGTATTGTGTTTCTATGAAACATATGCTTCAGACCAAGCAGGATAAAATAAGAGTGGAATATTATACCACAGTCTCTGGTATTATTTTACTGCATCAGCTATAGACTTCCTGAAAGAATGTTTTCAAAAAGCCGTGGCAGAGGGGACAGAGGACAGCTGGACTTAGGCCGCAAAATTGCCTTGGCCCCAGCGGTACGGAAGGGGAGATGACGAGAGTTCCAGTACAGTGGATCGAAAAGTGTGTTTGACAGCCAGGTGAGCCGCTTGTTTTGCTTACAGTCCCCAGGGTGCTTGAGACTCTCTTTGGAAGGGGAAGAAAGGTATCAGAGCTGACTCTAGAGAGATGAAAATGGGCCTGAAGGGTTGATGCTCCTGTCCCTTATGTGATACTGTGAAGGTCTAGGACGGTAGAATTTTCACATTAGAGCCTCGACTCGGGTGATAAAAAAAAACCACCTTATTTAGTTTTGCTGTTTTAAACATAGGGAATTATCAAATATAGAGGGGGGGCATGGGAAACAACAACGTTTTCTACTGTATAATACTGCAAATATTTGATCAGCAGGATAAAAGGAAATTAGAAATGGACAGTGTAAATAAGTCAGGGATCCAGCATTCTATTTCCTGAATTGTGTAAGGAAATGCAGGTGTTAGGGTAGGTTTACACAACCCAAAAAGGGCTTGTTCTCCTAATCTATTGTGATGTGTGCTTGGTGAACTGGTTGTTTGGATCAGCCAGCAGAGATACTCTGGGATAGCCAGTTCACACAACCAGTTAAATGTACATGTTCAGTCTGGGTAGACACAAGTTCCATTGTTTTAAAAACCACACCTAATTGGCCTCTAATTGCCAACACACTAGATCTTCCATGTCTAGCACATGAACAGAAGTACTTGGAATTGGCCTCATACATGGAGAGTTGATGAAAGCTTAATAGCAAAAATAAACACAAAACATTATTAGAATGTTCATTTTGACTTCTTTTTGGAAAAGAGACTATCTGTTTACTAAACTGCTTGCACTTGCAAGCATGCAAATAGTTAACTCTAATGGAAAGTCACCAGTCTTACAAGCTGTTGCAGTTTATCACTGGCACAGGTAGAAAAGCTGTGCATCTTTGAGCAAGGGAGCTCTTCTACAAGGTGAGTCCTTTAAAAGAGGCCCCATTGATATAGAGTACACATGTTCCACAGGGCCTCTTTTAAAAGACTCACCCTGTATATGGCGTAGACAATTCTGTGGGAGAGCAATTGTGTGTCTGCTTGAGAAACCTAAAACCTATCCCACCTGCACCAGTATTTTCAAAAAACCTTTGCCCATTCTGCTATTTCCCATTATAATGACAGTCACTGCATACTGAATATGTGAGGATGTGCAATGTACAAATGTTATTTATTTATTTATATTTAGTAGTCCCCTCATAACAAATTCTCTAGATGACATACAATTAGTTACACATAAAACAAGATTATAAACTTACCCATAATATAATCAGACCCAACATTAACATCCAAAACCAGCTTGCAAAACTAGGAACAATTGCCAACCCAGAGAACATTTAACATGTAAGAGCTTCTTTAAAAACCCTCACAACCTAAAACCAACCAGCAACCATTGATAGACAGAGCCTAAAACTTATTTACATCAGAATTTACATCCTTTTGTGGATACCATGGTTCCAAGCCATGTAGGCCTTTGAAAGTAAGCACTAGCACCTCAAATCATGCCTAGAAGCAAACCAGAAGCCAATACAGCTGATTAAGCGTTGGTGGGCTGTGCTCACAAGGCCCAGTTCCAGTTAGCAGCCAAGGAGATGTTTTGGCATGCATGGTATCACATTGACAATACAGACATCTCTGGTTCCTGTGTCCATTTTGCAATGACTTGAAAACTGGATGCGGTCTATGAGATTATATCAGTGTGGAATCTTAAGGGCAGAGCTAGAAGTTTATAAAGAGTTAACTTCGAAAATGATTGCAACATTTTATGGGTCCTAGCTCAGTGATGGACCACTGGGTCGTTCTCTGTATAAAATAGCTTTCTATGTTTCTGGGCTTTTTTAAAAAGCAAAATCTAGTAAGCGTTACTGTGTGGCATAATATATTAATAAGGGGTTGCTTACTCCCCATCCGTACCACTGTCTGCTACTTGCAGGGCAGGGGAGCCCATGTGATTGGTCTTATTAGTTGGTATTAGGAAAGAGAGAAGAACTAGACACAAGGCTGCCATTTTCTACAATACCTTCATATCTGTTGAAATTATTTTTCTGCCCTAAGCCTCACTGGGTACTTTCTACTAGTTTCCAGCTGTGATGTGGTACTACCGAATGAAAGCAAGAGATCAAATCTTAGAGCTTCTCCTGTTCCCCATTAGCTTCCTCTTTTAATATTGATAAGAATGGACGCTTGTGGGGGGGAAACAAAATTTACCACTGAGATTAATAGATAATCCGACTTCAGCACTGGGTTTGCTGTTCTGCCAAATATTGGGGCAGGAAGATGCTGGACCAAAAGTAGTTTTTGTTCAATTTTTCAAAGGTGCTGCCCTTCAGAATTATGTGTTGCTTGTTGTCCAGTCAAAAAACCTATCTGAAATAGAAATATTTCCATGTTAGCAGACATAATCCTATTGGGAATTCTGCTTTGGCCAGTTGGCGGCAACATCCCCAACCACACCACACTTAAAGGCTAGGTTTCATTTTTTGCACTATTGCATGATGCATTCAGGAAACTCTCATTGACAGGCTAGGGTCCCCACCCCTTTCATGTATACATACTGAGCTAGCTGGGAACATTTTATTGATCTGAAATAAAATTAATTCCATATTTCATGTGTTGTTAGCCCAAGTAACCCATTTTGTTCCCATTCCTATTTTCAAACATTATAGAGATTCATTTAGCCCGACTTGCACAGTAAAAATGTTTTCAGTTATGTTGTGCTTTGTGTGGGAAACATCCTCTGTAGATAATTTTAACATTGTGGTTTTAAGGGTTTCCCAGATTCTTGCCATGTGTAGCTAGGGTTCTTCAGTATTAAATGTTAGCTTGTTCTGCGGTATATTCTTCATTAATGCTTTTAAATACTCATGTGTATGTGTGGTTACCACAAGGAAGGAAAAAAATTCTTCGGCTTCATTTTTGTTTCAGAAAATACTCTGGCAACTGGGTCTCCAGTGCCTGCTTTCTTTTCTAAATGCATTTGCTAGGAGATAGAACAGATCTTGCCATATATTGGCAGCATTATGGAGTTAGATTCTTGGCTAAAGTCCCTGGAGATCACAAACGATCACACTCATTCATGGTAAAAGAACTAAAAGTAACACATACTGCAGATTAGTTCCACAGCCAATAGCATTATTTATTTAACAATGAATGAGTATATAACAACTCTGAAAAGTCTGGTTCAACAAGTGTAGCATAGAGCTGCCATCCAAGGTGATTTGGAAGACTGTTAAACCACAAAAAAAGACTGTGTGAGAAGAGGGGAGGGGGAAATTTGACTTAGAAACATAAAATAGGTGAAATCCCGGTTTCACTTTTATATATTTTAGCTGTTGGCAGGGCCTATAAGATTACCCAATGTTTTCTGTACAGAAAAGCACATGTGGCATGGGAGTTTTTGGTTGTTGTTTTTTTTAAAAAAAGACAATTACTTTTCTTCTTGTAAACGCACAAGCAACAATTTTGAATTGACTTGCTAAATTGAAGCAAGAGTCTGTTCATGTGCAGAGGGCTTCTTTTCCTCCTTTTTCTTCTCCAATCCATCCTTTTTGGCTTTCCCCTCATTTCCTAACCCCCTGCCCTCCTCTGCTTCCTCCAAGTTCCCTCAGGACATACAAAATTAGGCTGAGGGCCACACGCATTACTTGGGCTGCAAGGTCCCCCCACCTCACTGCAGTCCTCTGCCCAAGGATTTGTCAGTGTGAGGCCAGGCATAAAGAGAGGGGCAGGATCCTGGAAACCACAGGTTTTGGTTTGACTACAAAGGTGAGCAAACATTTCTGCTGTTACCAATTATGGACATGGCATGTTATCCTTTCTGTTTTGATTCAAAGCTGCCATTGCAGAATTATATCGAAGTGCTGTGGTTTCCCATGTGCTAGCCATTCCCAGCTTGGCTGCCATTATATATTTTTTGTTGTCTGGGTGTGCTAAAGCTTCTAGGCACCTCAGTTCTGCCTTGCAGGGAAGATGTTTTTGAAATTTGCATTTAGATCGAGATCGGTACATGGCAAGGCAGCAGTGCAAACCAAACCTTAAACTTTCAGGTAACAAATTAATTTTAAACACCGTGCCCTCGGCACTGTAGCCTAAACTAACATTAAAGCAAATAATACCAGATGACTTTTAGATGGGAGACATATTGCCTCATCCCTCTATGATTGCAGCTTCTGTGTATGGCCTGTTTTCTTTCAGAATGGGAAGCTTTTGGGAAGGAAGAAGTTGGAACAGAACTGGCTAGAGCTGCCTTTTCAGCTTTTAAGCATAACTATGCTCCCCCCTCGCTTTGTAAAATCAATTAAAACTTAATGGCTGTGAAACATCATTACCATGGTGGATTTTTGTGTGTTGTTTCAACTATGTATTGGGGAGAGTTAATGCATGATTGTGACATCATCAGGAAGTAATCACCTGTGTAATTGGAAAGTTTTGTGTGCCTTTGCAGGAATTTCTAGCTAAAAAACCTTGTGATTGAGTACATCTCACCTGGTGTATAAGATATTAGCACTGTAAGCAAAGGTTCCTATTGCCCAAATGCTTGTATGTTCTGTTCTTTATGAGATTTAATTGGCAAATGGCTTCCAAGGCACATTAAGCTGTGTTGAAATTTTATTCAGATAATGTACTGTCTGTGTTCTCATCATTTGCCAACCAAAATGCATAATAAATAAATGTGTTGTCGTATAAATACCTTCAAATGTTAGGTTTTGTTTAATATATGATTAATACAGTTGTATGTAGTGGCTATGTGAGTGGAAGTTGGAAGTTCTGCAACCAATCTCTCTCATCCCATAGACTCAATATGCCAGCAAGTTTGGAAAACTCAGCAGTGGCCAGAGGATTGGAGAAGATCAGTCTACATCCCAATCCCAAAGAAGGGCAGTGCCAAAGAATGCTCCAACTACCGCACAATTGCACTCATTTCACACGCTAGCAAGGTTATGCTTAAAATTCTACAAGGAAGGCTCAAGCAGTATGTGGACCGAGAACTCCCAGAAGTGCAAGCTGGATTTAGAAGAGGCAGAGGAACCAGAGACCAAATTGCAAACATGCGCTGGATTATGGAGAAAGCTAGAGAGTTCCAGAAAGACATCTACTTCTGCTTCATTGACT
>NC_139681.1:42638152-42665652 GCF_964106915.1 Podarcis gaigeae | reverse complement strand
GGAGTTTTATTTTCCAATAAGTCTTTGTATTTTATCCAGACATTAAATACTGCTTTCCTGACAATATGGTTCTTAAAGGCCTTATTGCTCTTAACCTTATCATACCATAGGTATGCATGCCAACCAAAAGCATTATTAAAACCTTCCAAGTCCAATACATCAGTGTCTTCGAGAAGTAGCCAGTCTTTTAGCCAGCAGAAAGCTGCGGCTTCATAGTACAACTTTAGGTCTGGCAGGGCAAAGCCCCCCTCTTTCTTTCGCATCAGTTAATATCTTATACTTATCTTATACTTAATTCTGGGCTTTTTGCCCTGCCAGACAAATTTAGAGATATCTCTCTGCCACTTCCGGAAGCACTCCGTTTTGTCCACAATCTGTAGTGTTTGAAACAAAAACAACATTTTTGGCAATACATTTCATCTTAATGGCAGCAATTCAGCCTAGCAAAGAAAGCTTCAATTTTGTCCAACTGTCCAAATCTCTCTTAATTTCAGACCAACATTTTTCATAGTTATCCTTAAATAGACTCAGATTTTTTGCTGTAATGTTTACCCCTAGGTACTTTACTTTTTTGACCACAGTTAGTTCTGTTTCTCTCTGAAACCGTTCTGACTCTGTATCTGTCAAATTTTCCCCCATTTTACTTATTGATTTGAGTTGTGTCCTGTCCTTTAACAGGTTCCCAGGGTCACTTACAAAATGTTAAAATATACAATAAAAACAAAAGCAGTAAACTAATACAAAAGACCAGTAACAAAGTAGCTAGCAGAATTGAAATGACCATAATCAGCATAATCAAAATTAATGTCCAGAAGATCAAAAAGCCTGGGATTTTTTAAAGAAGAAAGATATTTTGCCGGGTGAGGGTCCCTGGGAAAGCATTCTATTATTGGGGTGCAACCGTATTTTTTGCACCATAACACTCACTTTTTTCCTCCTAAAAAGTAAGGGGAAATGTCTGTGCGTGTTATGGAGGGAATGCCTACGGGTGGCATGCCTACGGATTTTCCTCCTCTAAAAACTACGTGTGTGTTATGGTTGGGTGCGTGTCATAGAGCGAAAAATACGGTAGTTGCTCTCAGCTCTGCCAGAGGAGGTGGACACATTCACTTATAAACCAGTGTTATATAAATCAGTTTTACAAGGCCAATCATCAGCTAGGATAAGACACTGGATAGAAGCTAGAGGAGCAAAACCTTATCAGCTTTTTCTTGTTTGTAATCCTGTTTATGATAGTCTTTGGAATCCTTTAAACCCAATTACGCTATTTTTAGTTTGTAAACACGAATAAAACCTATTCTAATTGGGAAATGTATTGGTAGATGCTGAAGCTGTTTACCCTTTCCAATGCAGGAGGCAGATTCTCAGTTTAGGAAGTGAGACAGATAGACAGGAACCGGAAAAGGTGGACTGGGTGAGGAAGGGCAATGTGCATTTTGCACCTTCTTAGTCCAGTATTCTGAAAGTCACACAGCTATGGCATCTTTATTGAGCAAAGAAAGTAGTAGGGCTTGGGAAGGATGGGCAGTTGACAAAGAAAGGTCTTAATCAGAATCCCCAGGCCTGTTTTACAGGTGACAAACAATCAAGCCACTACGTAAAAGAATGCTCACGCAAGTAAGAATAGAGTAAATTCCCAAAATTCACCAATGCAATACTCGTAACCTAACCAGCTTTGAATTGATTGCATGACTGAAGAGAAATGTAATTGCCTGCCACTGGACTATAGGCAAAGAGTTAGGATCAATATACAGAATGTCCGACAATCTCTGATGTATAGGATGTTACATTAGGTATATGCTTGGGTATACTCTTTTCCAGCTTCCTTTTATTATATATGCACAAAACATATTGTTCTGATTCCTGTTCCTCATCTACTTTGGTGAGAGGCAAAACAGCAATTCTTAGAGTGTCTGTGCCTATATTTGTATGCGTTTTGTCTGTTGTACCAGATTGTACTGTATATTTGAGCTACACTGTCTTCACACACAAATAGCTTCTCACTTCTCCAATTAGTATCTTATTGGCATAGTTTTCATAAAGTATATCTAATTGAAAATGGCAGAGAGAGGCTGTCTTACAGGCTTAACAAGATAAGGAGGTAGGTTGCAGATCCAGCTGCACTCTAGAGGTTCTGGTTTGTTTCTTGGCAGTCTGGGTTAGATTTTTCTGAATTGCATAAACTAATTGGCAGACAATATTCTGTTCAGGCACATTGAGCAAGGTAAGCTGAAAGGAACTAAATCCATGAATAGTTTTTGCAGGATTTTTATTTATTTATTTATTTTCAGTACCAGTTTTTCAAAACAAGTCATCAGTCCTGGAATTTCAGCAGGCAAACGAACATCATGCCCTTAAAATCCTGTTTTGGACTTCTTCCTAGCACTAATTCATTGAAGGTTGTGTTTGATGTTTTGTAGGCTGTTGTTCTTTTGTAATGAGAATTGGTTATATGGTAGATAGCCAACACCAGCCACAAATCAGAAGATTCATGCTAAAAAAAAAAATTCTAATAATTGACCAAAGGTTCATATTTACTGTGGTGGTGATTTGATGGGATACGGCTAAGTATATTGGCCTATACATTTTATAATTATTTTACTTATTTTAATGTGAGTTCTACGTTATTTCTTTCTAAACTATCATCCGTCTGTCTGTCTATCTATCTGTCTGTCTGTCTATCTATCTATCTATCTATCTATCTATCTATCATCTATCTATCTTTAAATTATCTGTCTGCATGTGGACATGCACCCATGCCTCACTTACCTTTTTTTAAAGAAATAGTTTGGTCTTTAAGAATATTGTTACATACCACCCCAATCTCTGAGCAGGCTGACATTACAGGGACTTACCCGGGGTCCATTTTTCATTTTGGAATGAGGCACAGTGGAGACTGCAGTGTCTTTAGGATATATGGCTTATTTACACATATATACAACCTGAGCCTACGATGGAGGGGTTAACAGCATTAACAGCCCCAAAGGGTCTTGTTTCTCCCATAACCGCAGTCTTGGATTCAAATAGAAATCAAACATTGTTCTCTGACCCTCCCTCCAACTTGCTGCTTGACCTCTAGTTTTACATCACAGCCCCCAAACTCTACTCCAAACTCTAGCTTTTGTCCTTCTCATTATCCGTGAGTTGAAGGAGGAGCCCCAGTATTTGCCATCTCACACAGAGCCCCCTTTTCTTCATTCTCTTAATGGCCCTTCACCCAGGCCATTACCTCATCAGGAAGCTAGTCTGGCTTGATTAAATTTTAACACTTGCTGGATTCAGGGATAAGAGGGGTCTGGCACCCACAAACTCATAACAGTATGAAGAATATGAAGGCAGGCTTAAAAGTGTGGAGCAGGTGACTGGAATTCAGTGAGCTGTTTTTGGCAGGAAAAAGAGTTTGAGCATGTCCAGCATGCTATGTGCAGTCATACCATATCCCAGCTTGCTACTGAAATCTCCTCCTCAGTACAGCAGGGAACGTTGCCTTCTGAGAAACACAAGCCCATAGCCACTGGCTGTGGGAGATCTGTTGAGATCTTTAAATCTCTATGTCTTCCTCAAAAGCCACAATTCCAGAAGTTTGAATTAGAATTTAATAATGAGTTGTTGCTTTCAAACTGAGTTGCAATAGGTGGCTGTTTGATCCTTGAGTTTATTTTTATATGTCAGATACTGAAATGCAAGCCACTTAGTATATATTATTGTAGGTGTTCTATAAATGGCTTCTTAGATTAAACTGCTACATTGGCTCATGTTGCATGATATGCATAGGTAAAGGGAAGGGGGTGGGAATCTGACATACTGGTAACAGAGACATTTATATTATTTATACAGAACAGAACAAACCAATTTACAAGAAAGGCATTTAAGTGGCAATGTTATTTATTAATGTTATATGCAAGCTAATGGAACTGCATCACAGATTCACCTAAGCCTAGTGGAAGGCAGTCTGTTATCAGAGTGCGTTTTTTAAAAGTTGTTATTATATTGAACAGTGGGGGGAAAACATTTTAATGGTGCTGTACTTGCATCTTTTGAGATGTTCTGATACTGGACATAAATTGATCAGTTTTGTAGGATTTGGACCATAAAATTGCACTTTTTCCAGAATGGTGTGGTTCTTTTGCTCTGGTTTCTTAAAAAACAACACAACAACAGTTGTTCTGGACCATTACTGCAGTGCATTGAAATAGGTCCAGTTTACCCTTGAGTGCTCACTGTACATTGATTTGAAGCATTTGTAAATGAGCTATCTTAGATAAATTGCCAAAGATAGAACTGAGAGTTCAAAGTGATGTATAAGAAGGACTGGAATGTCATATTTGTGCATGAACAAACCACTCCTAAGCATTCAAAAGCATTGGTCTAGTCCCAAGCACTCATCTGATGTCATGTAATACAGTTCTGTCACTGGAGCTTATGGGTCGAAAAATGTAAAGGACCCCTGACAGTTAAGTCCAGTCGCAAACGACTCTGGGGTTGCGCCGCTCATCTCGCTTTACCGGCTGAAGGAGCCGACGTTTGTCCGCAGACAGTTTTTCTGCGTCATGTGGCCAGCATGACTAAACTGGCGCATGGAAATACCGTTTACCTTCCCGGTGAAGCGGTACCTATTTATCTATTTGCATTCTGATGTGCTATCGAACTGCTAGGTTGGCAGGAGCTGGGACCGAGCAACGGGAGCTCACCCCGTCGTGGTGATTCGAACCGCCAACCTTCCGATCAGCAAGCCCTAGGCTCAGTGGTTTAGACTACAGCGCCACCTGTGTCCCTATGGGTCTAGCCCCGACCATTAGCTGAACAGAAGCCTGCCCTAGGATTGTGTCTAAGTCTCTCTTATCCCTTCATGGAAGAGGAGGATCCAAGTTTAACAATTAAACATTAAGTCTAGAATTTATATGTAAATCATATATACTGTGCATTATAGAAATTTAAAAATATGTGTATGTTACTTTTATATCCCACTTTTACAACAGGGAGCTTGTAGTAACAGTAAATTACAAACTTGGTGATCATTGACATGTATTAATAGGGCAAGGGCTACCTTTCAGTGGTTGAGCAGGTGCTTCTTGTTCAGAAAGACCCACTTTCATTCCGCAGCATCTCCAGGTAAGAAATGTCCTCTTCTCAATCCCTGAAGAGCTGCTGCCGGCGAGCGTAGACATTACTGATCTAGATGGAACAATGGTCTGATGCATAGCTGTCAACTTACAGATTTGAAAATAAGGGACCAGCAGCATCAAAAATAAGGTATCAGCAGCCAAAGTAAGGGATTTGGCAAGCACAGGTATGTTCAACTTCTGAGCCCCTCCGAGCCAAAGGCAGAAAGCCCAGGCAGCAGCCAAACGAAGCCTCAAGTGGTGGTTCCCACAGCGCAGCAACCTGGCAAAGGGGATGCAGCAAGGAAAACCACCGTCACCTCTCTGCTGGGAAGCGCTGAGCAAAGGCGAGTCCCCAGGCAATGCGGCCGATTTAATCGGCACAAGGCATGCAAGCTCCACCCCCCAGTTGTTCTTAGACTCCTTATTGGGTGAGCAACGCAGCCAAGCAAGACAGTTGGACCTCCCTCCCCCCTGGCCGGCAGGGAGGGAGAGGAGCTGCTTCCTTTGAAACCCAGAAAATTTAAGGGACATCATCAATAACGGACAGCAGCGGGACACGGCACTGGGATAAGGGACTTTCCCACCAAATAAGGAACGGTTGACAGCTATGGTCTGATGATACTAAGCATCTCCCTAAGAAGAAGAAAATCACCAGCCAGATGATGGGATTGCACACAAAATTTCAAACTCTTTTATGCATACATGGAGTACTGTTCCTCTTTTTGCTTTCTCTCTTATGCAACGCAGTGTAAGTATACAACTGCCAAGCTGTTTTGTTTAGAACATTTCTTAGACCTTGCCTTGTATAGGAAAACTGATATATTAACATAATCAAAATTCCTTTCAACCCAATTTCAACCCATGCCATTCATGGTTCATCAGATCATCCTGAACATAGAAAAATCTCCCATCTAAGTACATCTCACACCCAGACTCTGAAAGAAACAGTGGTGAGATGTGTATACATACAATATATTATAAAGTGGAGCATGGTGCCTTGAACTATGTAATTCTATGAAGTCTGCAGGGTGATTTCTTTTCAAGAGAAGTTAATATACTGTATAGGATAAATGGAAATGTAGGGTCAACTTTGTGTAGATTATTTTGATATTCATATCGTATATGAAGAATTAACCTTCTGATAGTCTTAATTCAGAATGTCAAGTAGGGGCCCATTCTTTGTTGTGAAATAAGCCATTTGAGACAACTGTATTTTAATATTTGACATTTTATTGGAATATTTGACATTCTTTCTCATAATCCAGTTGTAAGCTGTTGTTTTTTGTGCTTCCAGAGCTGCTTCATTTTGGTTATAGGACTTTTAGTGAGTTGTACACGTTGTAGGCAATTTAAAAAGAGAGAAGAAGAACCATTGACCATACACGCAAATAAGTCCTTAGTCCTAAGTATTGTCGTAATGGATAGAACCAAGGGTGCATCCATTTTGGAATCTTGTCTCTATCTACAGCCAACACTAGATGATGTTTGTGAGATAAGGGGCAAGGGATGAGTTCAGTTTTAGAAATCGCTAGTAACATTCAGCCCATTTCACAGTATTTCCTATGGGAGTTGCTGTGATTCCACCACACTAACGCTAACACAGAGAAGTGCATCAAAATATTAGGAAATGCCAGATTGTATTATTTTCATAGTTAAATATGATGCAGTTTCACCATGTGGAGAATGAATGCCAATTAATGCTGTGTGGACTAAAACAGCTTTCCCTATAAATAGGCCCTGGATTTTGGTGACGGCCTAAGCAAAGGAGGTAATGCTGCACCACATGGTGATTGTTTGATACTGAGGGGGAAACCTGCACCTGAAGGGTATGGCCTGAGATGGAGGATCTAAGAAAATAAATGACTGAAGTCAGGTGTGCATATTAAAGTTTCCCTGAAGCAATTACTCACATAGTTAATTGCCTCTGATAAACCTGACCTTGGCACCATTATGGAAGCATTATACCATTCTGTAAGGACACATTATTCTAGAACTTTTCTAAGGACTAAAACTATCAAGACTGTGGGTTTGTTTTATGTTGAGTTGTGTATGTGTGTGTAAAATATATAGTTACTGTACATGCAAGTCTGAGTTATGCTATTCACAAAAAGGATGGCTTTGATTTTAAGATATTGGGGCTCCTTGTTATGAGGATGTCTACGGGGCAAATCTGTATTGGGAAGTCACAAAAGGACTAAAATTTAGTTCTTTAGTAACTTCCCAATACTGATTGGCAGACCTATAGTTCCTGTATTTTCCCATCAAAGAGAGCTTCATAGCAAGGCATTCCTGATCAAACCAGGGTTTAGATTTGTTGGGGTATAATGATCGCCAAATTGCCTTTTTGGGGGGTCAAACACGGTTGAAGAAGTAAAATCAAATCCTGAAACAGGTTTATTCTAATTTCAGGGCATGAGGAGTTTAAGAGATTGTCTCTTAATGAGGAATTTATCTGAGAGTAACCTCCTAGATATTTGCTCATCGGACCACCTAATACGTGAGAACCTCAGCTCCATGTCGGTGGACCTGGAGAGTTCAAGTTTGTCATTGCGAAATAGATCCTTTTTTGCATCGAGGAGGAGATGCAATACAGATTTGCCCCAGGTGGCATCTTATTTTTTATATACTAGTGGCACAAAGCAAATGATAGTGTTTAGTGACATTCCATGCTATCAGTTGAGTCTTCCTGGCTTTAATATTGATTCCACCCTTACTCCTTATCTTGGCATTTGAGGATACGAAACATTTTCTACTCTCACCTTTAAAGAGTACAGTGGTAACTTGGGTTACAGACGCTACAGGTTACAGACTCCGCTAACCCAGAAATAGTACCTCGGGTTAAGAACTTTGCTTCAGGATGAGAACAGAAATTGTGCTCTGGCGGTGGCGGCGGCAACAGTACCCCATTAGCTAAAATGGTACCTCATGTTAAGAATAGTTTCAGGTTAAGAATGGACCTCCGGAACGAATTAAGTTCTTAACCCAAGGTACCACTGTATGTAGTGGCATGTAACAACCACACAGGATATGGAGAAAACCACATTCTGGATACCACAAGTGGCAACAGGAAGGCTACACAAATAGGAATGCTGTGTGCATTTTGTGGTAGTGTTTGCATCTATGTTTATGTCACATGTTTCATCCTAACTTCTGAAGTCATCTTAGGTGAGATGGTTGAGAACCACTCCTATATATTTTTTTTAAAAATAATATATTATGTCCTTCCAGTCTCATTCCATATTATAACAGAGCACCCTTATAATGCTAGTGGGTCCAGGTTTTTCAAAAAGTCTAAAAAGGTATTATTTGAAATCATGAACCATGTGTCACATCAGGAATATTGGGTGTTGGTGAGAATTTGATGGACAAGTACAGTGGTACGTCGGGTTAAGTACTTAATTCGTTCCGGAGGTCCGTTCTTAACCTGAAACTGTTCTTAACCTGAAGCACCACTTTAGCTAATGGGGCTTCCTGCTGCCGCCGCACCGCCAGAGCACGATTTCTGTTCTCATCCTGAAGCAAAGTTCTTAACCCAAGGTACTATTTCTGGGTTAGCGGAGTCTGTAACCTGAAGTGTATGTAACCTGAAGCGTATGTAACCCGAGGTACCACTGTACAACTTTCCAAATGTTGCTTGATCAATCTTAAACATCAATAAATTTGCATGCTGCTTCTCTGTACAATGTTTTATTCTGAAGTGCATAAGCAAATCCTTTACCAGTGTCCAGTCTTGTGAATTGCTAGACACCTAAAATTCACCTGAAATTAATTGAGTATTAAGCTGCCAAACTATAAGCAGGTTTACAGTGAAGGCCTTGTTAGAGATTCTTAAGCATATCTTCAAAATAAATGTTGTTCTAACAAATTAAGAAGAGTCAGTAAAAATGAATAAGTATAATTGAAAGATTGAGTATACCTGCTCCCATGTATTTCAGTTGTCAAGCTATTTTTAAAAATCATTATTACTAATATATGGACATATTATTTATATGGTTAATTTAAACTTGGGCAGAAAGAAAGAATTTGTCTCTCATATGGGTATTAAACTTCTTGAAAAGCTGTTTTTATTCATTGATTTAGCTGTGAAAAACAAACAGAAAATAGACATAAGGCTATCTGAACTCTTTATTTGCCACATTTACAATATTAATAACACTCTTTCCAGAAGTTGTCACATCAAGTAAAAGATCTTCATTCCAGACTGTCTTTTGGGGCCAAATTGAGGCTGGATGCATGCATTTAATAAATTGTAGTCTCAAGTAGTCATTTTTGTAAATAATTAGCTTCAGTGGAAGAATAAGTTAGCATATTGTATGCACCTAATGTTGCAAATGTACATACTGCAAACTTTCCTATTAATCAACAGTCAAGCACTGTAAGTTGGGTCTCATACATAATGAATTGTGCTTAAGCCTCCTGGGTTTCATTGATAGAAAAATAAGAGAAAACACAAGTGTAGTAAGCTTTTGAATAAAATTTAACTAGATTGCTCTGCATCCTGTAATTGTTTTGGAATCATTAGGGACTAGACAATTCATCTGCAATTTTGGGGGTAGTTTTGCCTTCATCTATCAAAGGAAGACTATTTAAATGACATTAAGGTGTTGATGTAACAACTTTTTATTTATTTCCACATGGAATGTTAATAATATGTGTTTTATGTATATTTTACTCCATCATATATTATAAGGAACATTTAAAAGATGTTGTGAAGGATATTTTAATGTCACGTTTTAAAGTGTTAAAAATACTTATTTTTGTATTTACATTTTAATTGTATTACTCTTTTCGTAAACCACCCTGGGAATGTGATTGAAGGGCAGTATGAAAACACTGATGATAAATAAGTATTATTAAAACTCATGCGAGAAATGTAACGTGTTTCTATTTATTTAAACTTACATTTAATGTATAAAATGTGTTCCACAGGCTAGGCATCTGATAACTGAACAGAAATATGAAATGTGCAAAGTATAAGGGGATAATTTTACAAGATCAGGAGTCACATTTGCTATAGCAGCCTGTGTCCCTGCCCGCCTTGTTTCCCTCCATTTTCCAGACCCTGAATTGGTGCCTGTAGTCTGCCTCACTCTCTGTGTGTGCCTGAAGCTGAAGGCTACCCTTGCCATTCAAGATGCTGTCAGTACCATAGAGTTGGAAGAGACCCCAGGGGATAGCTAGTCCAACCGCATACAATGCAGGAATCATAAGTAAAGCATCCCTGACAGATAGCTATACAACCACTATTTAAAAAGCTCCAAAACCAGTTTTCCCCACCACTCCATTCTTCTTTACCGGACCTCTCTGGTTGTTCGTAGATTCTGCTTTCCACAAGATAAGCCACCTGGTTGGTTGTACGGGAACGTAAGATGCCCTGTTGTAGTTCTGGATGTTATTGTTGGATTAGTTCACCAGCAGCAGGTCTCGTACATGCAACTGTGTGTGAAGATTCTGTGTGTTTACATGCCAAAGAGTTTTATTGAGGAGTTTGATTCAGAAAGAGGCCAACATAGAGAAATGCTAAATTATACTCATTTATAGAGGAGTAGTGATGTTGGTGCATTGCAGCAAAAACAAGTTGCCATTTTAGAAAAGTTTAGAAAACACCTGTTCAAAAAACAACATCAGTGAAAGCCACAACCTACACATGCACAGATACTAATTTCAGTCTTACCTTTGCAGACGAAAAGAGGATTGGCACTGCAGAGACAGTTTGTCTGGTGTCAATACTCAGCTGCAAACTGCTTACCAGTGAAAGGGAGCAATAAGAAGCAGAGGAAGCAGTTGTGACATAACACGAATACACTTGAATGCATGTACATATTACTTCTCTGGGTGCAAACTGGTAGGACCTTCCCAAAAAAATAGGGAACTGGCTGGCTAACAACTGAGCTAGTATTTACTGCTTTACTTACAGGCGAGGATGCTTTTACAGTTTTCTGGGAACCAAGATGGAGTTTCTTCCTTGCCCATGCTGATAGAAATTGTTCTAAAAATGTACCTGCTGAAAGTTGTCTCTTTGCATATTCTGCTGTAGTAGCAATTGAGGTGATTGACATGTGAAGATTACCTTTCCCTATTCAGCTAAGGTCCTGTGTGCTCAATAGTAAAGAGGCAAGCAGCAAGTTTTCCTATTTCCAAATGAGACAATGAGCCATTATTTGGATCTTCTGCCCACCTGGGAAAGTCCCAAGAATTTTTTAGTAACCTTGTGCTGTTGCTTGATAATGATATAAATTTATGGACTCCGATATTTGAAGCCTCCACATTCATCCATATTGTTGTTATGAAACCTGTGTTTCCATAGTTATTTTAGTTATTTTAATAAAACAAGGAGTGGGAGAAGGACTATCAATTGTATGGGACCTTGTCTAAAATAGGGGAAATTAATTTTAATCTAGAATATCTAAATATAGCACAAATGCTTTTGATTTACTGTGTGATTCAAACATGAATAAGCAATCAATCCAAAGAAGCCATTGCAATGGGATGCTACAACAGAGGTTTGTGTGGTCATATCAGGGGTTAAGATAAATTTAAAATAGGAATTTAAGACAAAATGTTTCTGCTATAAGAATTATGCAGGCCAATAAATGCCCAGAAAAACAGCTTGGATGTTAATAAAGGTTTGCTAGGGTTCTTTCTTTGTGGGGTGAGATTATAGGACAGCTGTCAGCTAAGTTTTACTCAAACTAAACTTCCTCAACCTAGGCCCTCCAGATGTTTTGGCCTACAACTCCCATGATCCCTAGCTAGCAGGACCAGTGGTCAGGGATGATGGGAATAGTAGTCTCAAAACATCTGGAGGGCCAAGGTTGAGGAAGCCTGAACTACTCATTGAAAATGAACATGATTAAGTTAGGTCCATTAATTTCAGTAGGTTCTGAGGTGAATACCACCTATATTCTCCTGGGAAGTGGAGAGTTGCTGGTATTCACCATGTTGTTGTTACAGTAAGTTCCACACTTTTTAACCAAACCAAACCAAACAAAAAAGGTGCCGGTACTGAATAACCTTGAGTACGCCCCCCCCCCCCAAAAAAAGCACTGCATATCCTAAATAAGGAACGTAACAATACAAAACAATAGATGGCTCCCAGTAAATGAGAACTATTTGCAAGTTGGCAATCATAGAATCATCAAATTGTAGAGTTGGAAGGGACCACAAACATTGGGCTTGCATTTCTTGTATATAAGTCTCTGTGACATATTTGATTAATTGCAGTCATACTGGAAGTGCAAATGCAAAAATTAGCTTCTAGTTTTGCCCCTCTCACCACCTATATGTATGTTTCACTAAAGTACACAGAGGGTTTATTTTGCTTTCTAGTTTATAAGCATTGCTCAACAACAGTAACACTTGACACTTTTACTGTTGCTGTTCAGTGTGTTGCTCACGTCTGCATAGTTAGGAACAGGAAATTCTTTTTTTCTTGGGTTTGAAATCACTTTTATTGGGGATGTAGAAAGTTAAAAGAAGATATTTCTGTTCTGTTGGACTTGAATAATACAAAACATAAATAAACATTACCTGGACCTTTCCTTCTTAAACGGAAACTGAGCTACTTTATTGTTTTCCCCTTTTCTAATTTGATGATCAGTTCTTCAGACGTAGGGTGTGTGTGTGTGTGTGTTTTTTTTTCTGCTGCTCTTATATTTGGGCTGGGGAAATTCATTCTGTGTGAGTTGGTATCTTACTCTTTTGTTTGAAAAAAAAAATCTTTGCAGTTAGACTGTGAAGCTAATTATTAAACTAATGTTATCATTCTTCTAGCACTTCGGATGCCTCTGTGTCTTGTGAAGTATGTGAAGCCTCAGAGGAAACAGCCGAGCCGCTGAAACAGTGTGTGGCTTGGCTTCAGGCCTATTTCTGTGAACCCTGGATGATAGAGAAGCTTCCTGTGCCCCCTTTTCACCACCCGCTGCTGGAGAACGGTCTGTATATTTTGTATTGTCATATGCGGCATGCCTAGCTGTATGAAAGTTTCTTGTCTGTAAGTAGATTCTATGCTGATCCAAAAACTTTAGATTAGAGCCACGTGCAAATGGCCTCTTGAATTATTTCATCATACTTGTGGCCAGAGAGATTTGGAATACTTATTTCACAAACTTTTCCAGGGGGAGGATAAACTCTTCCCAGTTTCTCCAGGGTGGGATTCACCATTAGCGGTGGCAGGAGCTCAGGTTGTTGTGGTAGTGGTTTGGTTTGCAATCATTGCAACTGTGTGGAAGCCAGGCCACCATTTTGCATCCTCCATAATGTTTGCACAGACCTGATGTCATTGGTGTGGAATGGCAGCCCCTACAGAAAAATGATGGAGAATATTGGGGGGGGGGGGAATTCTTTGAAAATTACAATGGTACCTCAGGTTAAGTACTTAATTCGTTCCGGAGGTCCGTTCTTAACCTGAAACTGTTCTTAACTTGAAGCAGCACTTTAGCTAATGGGGCTTCCCGCTGCCGCCACACAATTTCTGTTCTCATCCTGAAGCAAACTTCTTAACCCGAGGTAATATTTCTGGGTTAGCGGAGTCTGTAATCTGAAGCGTATGTAACCTGAAGTGTATGTAACCCGAGGTACCACTGTACATTCTGAGAAATTATGGCTCAGTAGGCTAACCACATGGGCAGTGGGTGGCCAGTTGCATGGGTCTTTCTCATGGAATCAGCACACACAATCTTCCTAGGTATATTGCCAATTCTGTGGGGAAAGTGTGGTGTAACCAGCCTCATATAATCAACATGCTTAACACTAATTCATGCATGAAGGCGTTAACACTTTTGATCGATATCAACTAGCATAGCCATTGCTGGAGAGCAGAGGTCCAATAGAGATCGGAAGGAAATGAATTAATGCATTTCAGCGGATCCTTATAAAATTTAACACAAAATATTTAGGACTTTTAATCCTCAACTGTTCTTATCAGATATGGCAAATATTTTCATTAAGCAGGTGCGAACTATTATGCAGGTACGTCTCTTGTGCCAAATATGGAACAGGTTTACTTTACACAAAGTACAGACTGTAATGTGTGACCTTTTGCACCACAAGCCCATTTTTTGAGTCGAGAAATGTTTTTCTCAACATGTTGAATTCTAAGAGGGTGCTTTTCCTTCCTTTTTCTCAGTTAATAGAGTTCAGACTGAGAGCAGGTGTGCATGTTTTATAGCTGGAATAAAGTGTAAAACTGAAATGCTAGCCAATATTTTTGACGACTAACACTGATAAATAGTTGTAGCACATGTGGTTTTTTTTTCTAAACACATATTTCTGCATAAAATACATTTTGTTTAGCCTGATACCCAGAATTATCTGGAATAATACATCTCCTTACTGATCATATGCTCTTCCAATTGCAGTCCCAAACTCTGAATATCAAAGAGAGACAGGAATGGGAGATGGGGAGGACTTTGCAAGTATTAAGACCTTGACTGAAGTTAGAGAAGAAAGAATCCAAGTATAAACAGGAAGAGATAACTTATTATTTGAGGAGAAATTGTAAATCAATTTTGAGGGATGAGCTTATAAACTGAATTTAACCATGAGTGGACTGATCTTGGAATCAGTGTTTCCATCAATGAATTTGCAGGCTTAGCCATTGGAAAATATCCTGAGGCTGTCTTCCTCAGTAAAATGAGAGTAGTACATTTTCAAACCAGCTGGTTTGTTAAAGAAATGAAAAGAAAATTGGGTACCAAAAAAGGCTTCTCTCTGCCTGTGACTAATAGCAGCCCTCAGGCAATACTGTTACTCTAGCATACAGCAGTCACCTCAGAATGAGACCCTTTGGAAGCCTACGTTTTTCTTTGCTATGTTGTTCAGTCAGGTCACAGTGCAAAAGGTGCATAAACCTCTAATTTAGAGAAAATGTTTCTTCGCTGTGCCTTAATTTAAGTCCCCTGTGTTGTGTTGTCCACAAGGCCTATTGTCCACATACACAGGGCTCTGCTAATGACTATTTTTCATTGTACTCTCTCTTTATCCTTTGTGTCCCTCCCACCAGCAAACATTTAGTGTGAAATTAAAGGGTAGAGAATTTTCACACATACTGCTGGTAAACTATACCTGCAGAACTGGGCAGTGTGTCAAAGGTACATGCTTCTTAACCACTGGCCTGCTTTTCAGTAGAAGTGTTTCTCCCAGAGTGAATGTCAGCCCTGAACAGGACCAAGTATTTGTGTGTGAGAAACTTAATCAAGTTACTTCCTCATAGGTAAAGGCACCTGCAACTGCTCTACCATTGCACACCTTCAATATCTCTTTCCCCCATTGTGTAATTCCATCACCTGATCATATGGTCCTCACTTATGAAAGACCTGTAAAATTTGCCCCACTCAGATGGTTCCAATACTTTTGTGTATTTTCCCAAAAATAAGGGATTACACCCTGAAAAAGTGGATCCTATAACCTAACTGGTTAATGGGGAAAAGAGAGCAGCCATTAATTCACCCCTCCTCCAGTGAACTAAACAGTGGCAGCATGAGTTTGTACTACTTTTCTATTTTATGTACTGCATTTAAGAAGCTGTTATAATCACATGCAAGAGTTCAGGTGTGCTCTTCTTGACGGCTGTTTGCTTATTTGTTTACTGCAAACATCTATTCTGAATTATTTGCCTTGATTTGATATCTTGACACTTTCTGGTAGCACCTGTATGTATACCTTACTCAGACACATCTCCATCTCAAAGCTAAACAGGAAGAGAAATGCTTAGCTGAAGTGGCTAAGGCAATTCGGAATGACAGCTGAGTCCGAAGTAAATGAGCAAGGACAAGCTGCATATTTTTTTTAACTTACAATATCATTTCTGTTTAAATCTGACTACCTGTAAGCTAGTAGTAGGATTTTTATTTATCCATTGTATCCAATGCTTTTTTACTCTTCTGCATATATGTGCTGAGCCACTTACTTGAGAACAATCTTTTAATGAAATCCTAGTACACGGACAATGGGAACGTATACATTTCATCATTATGCCTTGGAAAGAAGTGTCCTGGAGTTGGAAAGGGTCTTCAAAGGTTGTCTAGTTTGACTCTCTGTCGGTGCAGGAAGTCCACTTCTTCAGTATCCTGGTTAGGTAGCTATCCATCTCTGCTTACAAATTTCTAATGAAGGAGAGTCAGCCATTTTCCAAGGCAGTCTGTTCCACTGTCAAGCAGCCTTCACCTATGGCCTGATCTTCAGGCTCCTCACCATTCATTTGGACACATGTCAGTTTGCTGATACCTTTCTTAATCCAGTGTGCCCAGAAATGGGGACACTACTCCTGGCTGCCTGACCAAAGCAGAACTGATGCAAGCTAGAATTGCATTAGCCTTTTTTTGCTATCACATGTCTTGCTGAAATAGAGAAAAAATACGTCAGCAGCATTCCCCTGATCTGCTAATACTAGTAACTCTATTCAAAAAAGGAAATAATGTCAAACTGGAATCACTTCTTAAGTAAACCATGCTACTTCTTTGTGATCTAAATGTATACAAACTGACATTTTATATGTTTTAGAACCTTTCTAGGTATCAACATTGTGTTGACCAGCCAGGGGTTCCATTGATCTTCTCCCTTCTGCTGCTGCTGCTGCTGCTGCTGCTGCTGCTGCTGCTGCTGCTTCTTCTTCTTCTTCTTCTTCTTCTTCTTCTTCTTCTTCTTCTTCTTCTTCTTCTTGCAACATCTGGTCTTCTAGCTCTTCTCTATCACATGTTGACTATCACAACAGAAGATTTGAGATTACATCAGTAAGCACCTTGAGGTTCCATAGTGCACATCCAACTAAAGCAAGGGTGGGGATCATTGTAGCCTTTCAGATATGATTGGACTCCCAACTCTCATCTGTTCCAGTCAACATTGTCAGTGATCAAGGATAATAATCAACAATATCTTGACAGCTAAATATTGCCCATCTCTGAACAAACAAAAGATGATTTTGATACTTTATATGGTAAAAAGAAAGTCCAAGGGAATTAATACTATTACATAGCATTCATACTGAAAGCATGGTGAAATATTTATAAAATAATGGTCTATATACTTTGCTAATATGTACGCAGGCCTGGCCAGGACGGCTTTCCTGTTATATTTTCTGGGTTTGACAAGACATGGAACCCTCACCTGTCCTGAGCCTACTCCAACTCCCCAAGTTAGTGAGCTCCAGCTGGGCTGTGGGTCCTTGCCTACCTTCCCTCAGAACTGATAGCTGTGAATCATGAGATCAGGGGTGGTATGTCCCATTTCACCACTTGAGGCAAAACAAGAAGTGTCACCCTGCTCTGCCACCCCGCCACCCCACCCCCACCCGTAGGACGCTCACCACTACTGCACCACCTGCCAGTAGCACTGCTGCTGAACCATACCCTCCAACATAATATGCAAGAAATTTAATGGATTCTTGATTGCTGTTATACACTATTACCAGATAGCTTTACTATCAGGACAACATTATTAGGATTAAAATAAAACTCAAAATCAGCCAATTCAGTAGTTGAATTTTGCACTGACAGGCAAAAATGACCCTACATTTTAATTTTTTTATTTTACTATAATCCTGTTGGGAAAGAGCATTTGCCCACGAAAACTGAATGCTAGGGATCACGTGTTCTTTAGATTTTGGCCTTATTTTTTGCTGTTGAAACTCTGAAATAATACAGCTAAGTATTCCAAGAGTGGTAGGGCTACAGTTCCTTTTGCTTCTTATATCTCAAACTCACCACGAACTTTTGTTTCAGAATTTATCTTCAAGTTCTGTACTTCCCAAAGTTAATTTTATAGTTCGAGGCAAAGTGTAATAATTACCATATACTGTTGAATCAGGTACACATTTCTGGTGCTCAAAACATAATTATTGGAAGGTAATTGCTAAAATAAGAAAAGCATTTAGAGTATTAGAATCAATATAAACCATTCCTCTCTGCTTTAAATTAAACCTTTAAAAAGGTTCATCTTCTTGAGATATTACCTAGTAAAGCTGGAAAGTTTTAAACCTTCGGATGCCATTTTATTGATTGTGACATAGTTGGAACTCCTGTACTCAAATTAAGTGGGATAGAAACAGCTGGTGTGGGGGAAAATGTGATTCTTTAAAGCTTAGCGCCCAGTGAACTGCTTTTCAGGGGCAGTGGAAATCTAGGTCTTATTGCTTTCCATAGCTACCTGTGCAAAAAGTGAAGGAGGGAGAAAAGGACTGATCAAAAGAGCAGAAGAGATAGAAGACACCCATGAATTTAAAGAGTGCAGTGCAGACTGTCAGATGTCTTGAATCAATACAGAGAGGTCACTGCATGGCAAGCATGAACAGTTTACATAGCAGGAAGCTGATACTACTGTACATCTCAGTGATTTGTAATGTGAAGAGTAAAGGAGACCCTTGAAATAGGAAGGAGCAGGAGGAAACAGAGAAGCTAATGTTGACCCATGATTTAATTGCAGAGACTGTGCAAAGGCAATTCTTCAACACAGAGCATGGAAAAACAGTCACAAATATAACTTAAAAGATTTATTTCTGGAACAGAGTGGGGTCCAGCACAATCAATTAGATGTACCATGACAGTGCTACTGGAAGATCAGCATTTTTGCTACTTTTTGACGGTTCGTTTTTGCTGCCCTTATGTTCTTTTGGGAACTGTTTCTCTGTCTAAAGCATGCCACGCGCCTTTTTATAACAGTATCTTGTTGGGGAAATGATCATGCACTTAATTTTGACCTTTATAAAGTCGAAAAGGCATATTAGGAAAACGTACGCTCTGATAACACATTTAAAACGTTGACCTTGTTTGTGTCTACACAGTTAGTGTCAGGAAAGACTATGTTTGCATGTCCTTCAGCTGCAGTAGTACACTAGTAAATTTGTTGGAATTAGCCATTCCCCAGCAAAGTAGGGCTACACAGGTGGACAACACACAATAAGAATATGAAGCTTTTCGGATGCTGTCAAAATATTTTAAAATCAAAATTTATCATTTCTTAGGAATGCAGAAGCTTATTTATTGTCATACCACCATGTTGCCTTCTACCTGTTCCCTCCTGCTCATCTAGCTAAGTTGGCCTTTTCTTGCAGGTGCTTTTCCATGACTCCCCACCCTTTCTTTAACTAATCCATTTCTGGGTATCCAAGCTTTACCACCAAGGTGTTCTTCCATCCTGCAATATACTGGAATTACCTGCTTTCTTCTATGTCCATGTTTCTCTTTATATACCTTAATACTGTCTCCTATTTTGGGATTGTATTTCTGCCGTCCGTTGGTGCTAAGCAGTCATATGATACAACATTGTTACACGCCACCCCTAGTCTCTGCTCAGTGGTAGCAAGATTCCAGGGGGTTTCTAGGCAGGGTTGTGTTTCCATTGGAAAATCAAGGCACAGCAGAGAAATACAGTTTATTTTGCACATATTTACACCTGGAAGCCTTCAGTGGAAGTGGGATACAGTACACCACAAGAGGGTTTCTCGTTGACCCCATCATAGCTTCAGCAAGTTTGGGTCCAAAATAGCAGCCAGTCATGGCCCCTGGCTTCTCAGTGTAGCCTCCTCCACCCAGCACTACATCAAGTTCTCTCCTTTGTTGTCCTCCTTCCTCCCAGAACACCTTGCCAAACACAACACCTCCCATTCTGTTTGCTCACCCGCCCTTCCTCCAAACCTCTGTTTTTTAAAAAGACAACATTTTTCCTGTGTGACATCACATCCACGTTACCCTGGCAACCTCAGTTTTACAGACCCAAGCATCTTCCTTTGACGGGCTATCAACACCTTTGGCATGCTTAACGATTTCCATCCCAGGGGAAGACTCTAAGCAATTAGTGGTTTCTAGCATCCAGCAATTTCTAACATTCACTAACTTCTTACAACTACAGGTGCCTTTGCACCCTCAGACTCTGGTTCCCCCAAATCTGTAACAATATTATTTGGGTGATTTGAGTCCAAGTGTTACTTATTAGACTAAGGCCGACTGAAATCAGTGGGGCTTCAAAGTGTTTTAGGATCTAGGTGCAACTGTATTTAGGCCCTGAAAGATTTGCAATGTTTATCTTGGGGGATTTCCCATAGGTAATAGATAAATATTTACAACTTAAATTCCATTTAGCTAACCTTCTGAGTTTGTTTAATGGCATAGTGTTTGCAAGATTATCCAATGTGCATTACACTGATACAGCACAGTGTTGAAAATATTTCTGTGAAGTCTTTGATCATCAGAGTTAGGAAGGTAGGGAAGTCCAAGCAGCTTTCCACAGAGATAAAGAAAATTAAATTAATGCAGATAAGGCAGATTAATGCAGCAAGCCAGATCTAACATCATCAAGATTTTTTTTTAAGTGACTTCTTTTAACCCTCTTAATTCTATAAAACATGACAAAGGTAATTGTGAAACAGATCTAAGTATCAAGATTGAAATGACCATGCAACATGGGACCTAATTATAGCCTAGAAAAATCAAAACATTGAAGTTACAGCGAAAGTGAAAATTATTACAGCACTAATAGCACACAAACATACGGAACACTGCCCTAGATAGTGGGAGAAATCAGATGTATTTGTATTAATCCAAATGTTGTGTGTTTATGTGTGTGTATTTAGGCAAGCAATGATATTTTGGTGAGTAGATTTTTATTTGAGGCAAATTAAATTAATTAAATATGCCTGTGGTGAAAGTCATATACAGAAGACAAAGTTCTAGGGGACATGTAATTACAGATATCAAGACTACTCAGTACAGCGATAACATCAAGAATTAATCTGGGGGTGAAGAATAGAAGAGTGGCACAAATATAGGGTAATGTTTTATTTATTTATTTAGAAATCTGCCTTCCTTTTCAGCAAGAAGGTCCCACCATTTGCTTTCAAGGATAGGATCATTTATAATAAAATCACAACAGTAGAAGAACAACTAAGAGAAGTAGGCTCAACAGCCCACAGGAGCAGAAATATAATTAAAAACAGCAAATGTCTGGCAAAATTTGAATGTCTTCCCTGTTTGCTGTGAGGCTAACAGTGATAGCTATTCACTGACGTGGCAGCTATCTAGTCCTTGACCTATCCTCAATACCTTTTGGGTAATACCACATTCCCCCCTCCCCCCCCAAAAAAGCCTACCCAGATGCCTAGAAAGGTGATGTGAATTTTAACCTATATTAGTATTTTAACTTCTTGTATGTTTTAAACTTGCTGGTATCCGTCCGTCTCAGGAAACAAGGAAGAAGGGCACCTTTGGGGATGAGGTCTAATTTTTCCTAGACTTCCTTTTTTAACTTTGTAAACTGCATTGAGGGTATTTTTTAAAAAACAAAACAAAACCAGTCAAGCAGTGCATATATTTTGTGAAATGAAAAGTACACAATGCACAACAGATGTAACTGCTGTTCAGAAAAGTTGGCAATAACCAATGTGCCGAAATATTCCTTTCAGATTGTCGTGCCTCTGTTTTTTCAGACCGTTTCAAGTGCCATACCCCAAATCAGCTTGTACTGTTCTCTGGCCTATATAAGGTAAAAGTAAAGGATGCCTGACAGTTAAGTCCAGTTGCAGACGACTCTGGGATTGCAGCGCTCATCTCGCTTTATTGGCCAAGGGAGCCGACGTTTGTCTGCAGACAGTTTTTGCGGGTCATGTGGCCAGCATGACTAAGCCGCTTCTGGCTAAACCAGAGCAGCGCACGGAAACACCGTTTACCTTCCCAGTTAAGCAGTACCTATTTATCTACTTGCACCTTGACATGCTTTCAAACTGCTAGGTTTGCAGGAGCTGCGACCGAGCAACGGGAACTCACCCCGTTGCAGGGATTCAAACCGCCGACCTGCCGATCGGCAAGCCCTAGGCTCAGTGGTTTAGACCACAGCGCCACCCGCTCCCCTGGCCTATATAACAAGCATTTATTGTTCTGATAATTCATCTCTTTCCTGTAGACACCTCCTGCGTCAAGGTTGGATCTGATTTATGTCCAATATCTGGATCAACCTTTGGCTGAGATGATCAGAATCCAGGAAATGTCAAAATGGAGTTGTGGCAGTGTTTTGTCCCCTCCTCCTTTCTGCTGTGACTTGGCTTCTTTGGAAAACTCGGAGAGAGAGGAGATCCTATTAATCCAACCTCTAAAAGATTGAGATAACTTTTGATTCTTTTCTAGAAGAAATTGAGCTCTTCAAGATCAGATTTATCTGTAGGACATGAAAGCAGGGAGTGTCACTCCCCCGGTACAGAATTCCCCTTCCACCTGCCAAATGTGTGGGCAGAACGTCATGAAATGCAGTGGGCATGGAAGGTGGCCCTGGATCCATCAGAAACTGAACCAGTCCTACTGGGGTTGCATCTGTAAAGCCCTGCCCGTTTGGCTTGCCCCTTAAGACTTGGGTTGCCAGTGTGGTGTAGTGGTTAAGAGCAGTAGACTCGTAATCTGGTGAACCGGGTTTGCGTCTCTGCTCCTCCACATGCAGCTGCTGGGTGACCTTGGGCTAGTCACACTTCTTTGAAGTCTCTCACCCCCACTCACCTCACAGAGTGTTTGTTGTGGGGGAGGAAGGGAAAGGAGATTGTTAGCCGCTTTGAGACTCCTTAGGGTAATGATAAAGCGGGATATCAAATCCAAACTCCCCCTCCTCCTCCTCCTCCTTCTCCTCCTCCTCCTCCTCCTCTTCTTCTTCGTCTTCTTTATGACTCAATAGGAGTTTCTTAGTAGGCATGTATTCCTCCAATTGTTTGCCATTGTATAATTATGCTCTAAGTAGCATTTCTATAAGCAGCAAACCACTTGGAGACTTCAAAGTTTTAATAGCTTATATCCAATAGTATCCCTCCTGTGATAGAAGGTGGTCTGATCCAGTGGAGGCTTCCATCAGTGGACTGCAAAAGGAAGGCAATTTTTGCATTGTCATTCTCCCTCCATCAACCCATTTCACTGCTCCCAAAGCTTCTCTAGAGGGACACACATGTTTTCTGTTATCCACAATTATTTCTTCTGCAGTAATGCTAATGCATAGTAGTAGTCATTTAATAGGTTGAATCTCTTCACTTAATTATTTATCCTTCCCCATATTTTTTATACAGATACCTTTTTTTTTGACAAGTACATGGCTTTCGAATATAAGCAATTCAAAAATTGTGCAATTATTATGTAATCATGTGCTCATTATTCTACTGTTTTTAAAAAATACAATTTATAGTCTTTGTAACATAACACCAGGAATGTGCGATGCTAATTAATTCAGCCTTCAAGTTTCTTTGACATAAAGTTTCAGCATGGCCCAGAATGCCCCTTTCCCACATGCAAATAGGTCATTTCACCATGTATGAGAAGTGGCCAATATATTTGTAACAAAAATAGTTGCTGAGCTACAAAAGGATACTTTTCACTGAAAATTTGCATCTCATCCTCTTTTCTGAATAAAATATGCAAGAAGTAACATAAATGGCATACTGTCTCTCCCCCACCCCCTTTTCCCATGAATTGGGTCTTTGATGTTCAAGAGGAACCAGTGTTAAAGAACATCCCTAGAAGGCTGTAGAAACTGTTCCTATTTATGACAAATGTAAAATAGTAAAGATCTAGCTGAATGTGTTGGTGTCATTAGTTTGTGAATCGCATCCTTGAAAATAAATGTGGAGGAACCAAATCGGTTTAAAAGAAGATAACAAAATGGTTTAAGCTACTTAGGTTGAATGCCAATTATATTTTAATATTCAGCTGAGCATATTTTACTAAGAAAAAAGGCAGTGTCGGCGCATGCATAACTCATTGGCAGCGTCGACCAGCTGTGCCACTCTTCTCTTCGAATCACTTTGTGCATTTTAGTAGCATGGTAATTTAGTAGAGAACTACCTGAGTGATGGCATTTTCAATGAGCAGGTAATCTACAGAGAATTTTTATATGGTTATGAGTTCTGCGCTTCAGCCTGGCAACACAAAAATACATCAAGACCAATTACGGTATCAACTTTCAGCGTGATACCCTTGCCACGCAAGTGCATGTATTTCTGCCCCAGGCATTTCAAATTGCATCTAATTTGAAATCTTTGGGGTTTTAATTAAATTTTAGAATATATGGAATTCTTCATTAGTACCTGCTCTGAATAGCAGATTATACTTCTCAGTCTCTCGTTAAAGTAGTAGGCTGTGGTAAATAGCATGTTCAAGAACTGATCATTTGTGGTGCCTGGATATTGGGAACAGAAATAGTGAGATGCAAAATAATATCAAAAAGATTATTAGTCCAGTGAGGGACTCTTGATTTGTATTTTAATGGAATTTTACATTTCTCTTAATGATTTGCAAATTGTCCTCTGATTATAAGATGCATTAAGATTTTCATTTTAATGGTGAGACAACCATTAGCAATAAATAAATAAATAAATAAATAAATAAATAAATAAATAAATAAATAAACTGCCTTCTTCTAGAATGCTTCCCTGCAGCAGGATAAATATTGAAAGCATTAACGCCTTTTTGATGCAAGTTATAACACAGCAGTTTGGACCTATACATGAATGATTGTGGCCTTTCATACATATATTAGCACTTTGAAGTCCATAATTGTCTTTACATGGGTGAGCAATGAATGAAACTGAAACTGCCATTACTTTCAGATAAATAAGAAAAATAAACACCTCTTTACAGAATTAATATTACTTCCGCTTCAGTAAGGATTTTAGACCTAGTATGCATGTAAATTCCAATAAGGGTTTAATTTTTAATCCAGCGCAATTTGTCGTCTATAAAGAACTCAAATGATTTGCTGGGGGGGAAAGTAAAGATGGATGAGGCTGTGACAGTACTGCAGTTTTGTCCTAAGGATCCAGGAATAATCTTACTATATAATAATTTTGTAAGAGTAAAGTTGTTGTGCTTGGTTTGCGGTGGCCACGCAAAGTGCAGCATGACAACAGCAGATGGAGCAAACAAAGCAGACAGGCTGGCAGCATCAGTGATCAGACAAGTGAGTGGCCCAGGCAGGTCTTCCCATGTTTCTTCTGCCATCATCACTGCAACAACCCACTTGCCCACCTGGGCAAGCACCACAGGGCAAGCAATCCCCTAGCCCAAGCAAATGGGTCGGTGGTCCACCCTAGTGTCAGGAGCGTTTCCCAGCCAAAGGAATGCACATGGCAGATAGTTAACACTTACAGTCGCTTCTACTGCTCTGGAAACCTACGCACATTAATCTAGCCTCCAGGCAGCTATTCCCAGGCCTGTGCTCTATGGAGCAGTTGCAGCAACAGGGGACCACACACCCCCTCCACCAGTTTACATACCTTCCCCCTATGGGCTACTGAATTTCCATACCTGGATTTAGCTTGTTGGCCCTCATCCAGCCCACCATTATTTCTAGGCACTGATCCAGGACTTGCACAGCCATACTTGACTCAGATACAACAGATAAAATAGAGCTGGGTGTGTCCTCATGACGGCACCGGTCCAAATTCCGGTCCACATTCTCTAATTATTGTTCTCAGTAGCTTCATATAGATGTTTAAAAGGATTGAGGACAAGATGGAACCCTGCAGCACCCTACAACACAACTGTCAGGTGAGGCAAGGTGAGGTACATTCACCCAATACCATCCAATGAAATCAGTCGTGTCAGTAGGATTGGAACTACTGTAACATATTACCTCCAACTTATGGGCTGCAGATCTGGTAAGAAACCATGATTGATTGTATCAAAAGTCACTGAGAGACTGAGCAGAAACAACAAGGTCACATCACCTTGTCCCTTTCTGGGGGGGTGGGGGACCATCCACCAGGTTGACCCGGGCTGATTTAGTCCTGAAACCAGGCCTGAACCAAAACTTAAACTGGGCCAGGGTAATATTAAATATGTCTTTTCCTTTTCACAACAAAGTTACACATCTTGTCTATTAAAACCCTAGTTATCCTGAACTTGCTTCAATACCTTCAAAAATTGCCTATATTAAGCTTTTGATAGGATGCAAATTAATTTAAATGTGAGGGATCAATTTATTTATTAAAATATAGTTAAGTCTTTTAATCAGATTGTTGCCATAGCAGATATATACATATATGAAACAAGCCATAATTACCATTCATTCTTTTAACATGGGACTGGTAACTGTTTTAGTACAGACTGCACCCAAAGTTGACAATATAGAAAAGTGCATAGATACTTGAAGGAATCACACCATCAAAGGATGAGTTAAATAGGACCCTTTCCCCCCGCACAGTGGAGTTACTATTTTTTTTTTTTTTTCATATTAATAGGACTGACACTACAATGGCATTTTCCAACAAATGCAATAATGGTGATAGTTTTCTAGATTGGACATATAAAATACGAGCAAATAATATATTAGCTTTCGCTGTCATGCCATTGTAGTTGGCCCCTTTCTTCGGTCAGGAGTTTTAGCTGCCGGTGTTCTTATACTTTGTTACTTATTTTCTATTTGTCTGATATAAAACTAAGGAAAAGGGGAGGCAGTTTATGTTCCACTGCAGTATTGTCCAACTGATGCAGAATACTTCTGCAAGGTATTTGCTCAAATTCAAATTCTGTGAGAGGTGGTAAAACTCTTGTGTTTGTCTAGCACAGAGTGGGGAACCTGTGGCCCTCCAGATACTGTTGGAATCCAACTCCAATCAGTCCCAGCCAGCATAGTCGGTGATCAAGGATGATGGGATTTGTAGTCCACAGCTTCTGGAGGACCACAGTTTGTCTACATCTGGTCTAACATATGTCTAAGTAAGAATCTTGTTAGATTAATTATTTTGTTGCTAATAAAAATATCATGGAAGTAGTCAAAACTACAACTTGCGTCTTGGGTAAAACAAAGACTCACCTGTGGCTCTAGAAATGAAAATTGCATACACCGCCTATTTTGTGCATGTTTGATTGATGTTTGTTGCATGGGCCTTTTGGAACTCCTGTGTACACATGTATTTTGATGCATGAGCAGCATAAAGTTGTATAGGACCTTTTGAATCACTCTAGAATTCAGCATACACACGTTGCAATGCCCATTTTTATGACTTTGAATTTGGAAGTGGCCCAAAATTGACTCCCTTGCCAAGTAGTAAAAGGATTATTTGTTCCTTAAGTGGGATTTTGTATGGCATGTATAGGCCTGGAGCAGATTTCTGCAGCTGAGTTATAAACCCTTAAATATGGGTCTTATTATAGAAATGCTGACATTCCTGTTGGAAGTGTTAGGGCTGCAAATGATTAGACTTCAACTGTTGTATAAAGCCTTAGATACTCTTGTCACATGGAGACATACTGGTTTAGTGGTACCTACAATATTATGAACCCCTGTTGGTCTGACTGAAAAAAAACGCTGACATTAAAACCTCAAAATTAAAACTTTTAACTGTGTGTTAGCTTACTTGTGTGCTATTTCCTCTTTTCATTAAGAGTGTAGCAGAATGAGTCACTTGAAAATGTTAACATCCTGTCTGTGTCTTAT
>NC_139681.1:42528152-42633152 GCF_964106915.1 Podarcis gaigeae | reverse complement strand
TAGGTTGTTAGCGAAAATATTGTTTTTCTTCACCTCCTCCTACAAGAGTGAAGACAACAAGATCAAAATCCAATCAGCAAGAATGACAATAGTGTTGTATTTTACACAATTCTTTCGTTAGCATTATTATTAAATATATGTGAGCTAAGTAGGGGGGTATTGGGCACTCTTGGTCTCATGCATGCATGAACATTGAAATGCACACTGGCTCTATCATAAGAAACAAATACTAGAACAGTTTCCTAATTCTTTATACTGTTTTGATAGGAAAATGGCAGCAGAGATTACGGTACCCACCGTTATTATACAAAGCCAACAGTGTTGGGCTTCAAGAAAGAAAGCAATCCACAGTTGGGCAATACTTTTATTGGGAGAAACCAAAATGTCACAACATAATGAGTAAGCTTTTACATTCTCCAGAAGTCTTCATCAGAGTAGATAGTACAGAAAGCCAGGGAAGGGAACAAAAAGCAAGCTCTATTACAACAATTAGCTTAGATGTCGTAGTCTTGGAGTTTACATTTATATTTTCATAATTGATATTGCAGACTGATCAGATTTGTCTCTTCTAGGTTTTATCAGATTGTGGGATAATGTCCAGCTGTTAGCCCTATCTGACTCATGTCTTTATGTAAGATACATGGGTTCCTGGTTGGAACCCATAGAGCAGAAATAAAGCGAAAGTTGGCAATCCCTATATTAGCAACAATAGAAATTAATTTTGGGTGGTTTACTAGGTAAAAGAGTCTGTTGGTGTCAAATCCAACCTAATGGTTGAACTGAATGTAACCACAAAATACAAGTCCGTCTTGCAAGGCGGTAGAAAACCATATTCCTCTGATTATAGCAGGAATGGGGTTCCTCCAGTTCACAGGTCAATCTTTGCACACCTAGGGCTCCATGTTGGCATATGGGCCATTTCCCCCCAAATTATGTCTACCCACTCATCAACTAATATCGCTTGTATTGTCATCTGATGGGTTGAAAGATGAAGTCCTGCTGTGTTGACAGAGAGTGGGCACGCAGCTAAATAAGTAGAATGTAATCCCTGTTTAGCAGCTGGTGAAGGAAGGGTTAAATTCTGCTTAGTTCAGTGGAATTCCAATGCAAGCTCCTTCTTGATTAAGGTAGGGATTTGCAAGGACCCCCCTGTTGAAAGGGAGGTGCTTTTAGCGTGGTGTCAGGTGATGGATAAGTGATTGGTCCTTTCCACTTGTCCAACTGGGCCTGCATGGCCAATCTCAATAAGGATCTAGTTCATGAAGCCAAAGAAAAAAAGCAAGTTTCTCAGTCTGGATTATAGTTTCCATTCATGAAAACTATAAAATCTTGGTGTGACGTCTAACCTAACAAAAAGATCTGGAGAACTCTTGAAGACCATTCTGTGGCATTTTGCTTGATCCTAATAAAAGTATTACCAAGCTGTGGATACTGAAGGGAAATTTCTGCCCCATGATAAGAGGGCAAAATTTGAACACCATCAGAAACTCAAATATCCTCTCTTCGAAAAACAGTCCACTTGCATGTTTGCTGGGTCTCTGGGCATTTGTTGTATCAGTCATTTTCGGTGATACATCGTTGATCAAAGCAGCAGACCAAAGTTCAGTATGAACTCAGATTTCCTCACCATACATATCTTTTGAGAGGCAAAATATCTATTGTGTCCTTTTAAATAAGGAATGGACTTTTGCCTCTCCGCAGCATCCCCTGTCAGGTAGATTTATCTACAATGTTGGAAGCAGCAGGAACGCAGTCAGAGCTGTAGCGAAGGCGGCAACTAAACTTGCCAAAGGGAAACAGAATGAAAGAAAATAATTCAAGATGAAAGGGGGTTAAAGAAGCCTTGATAACGTCCACAGCTCTCTCTATATATGGTAGGAAAAACAGGCTTCAACTAATGAAGTTGACGCTTAAGAAATTGTCATTTTTTAAAAAAGAATGTGCTTCCACCTGACCCACAAATTTATATTAGAGGGCATGTCTGGAATTTAAACATTTTCATAATCCTGTTGCTCCTCTGTAATTTGTTTGCCTATCCAAAAGCATCAGTTTGCAGCAGTGTCCATACATTTGCAAAAATGACCTGGAAGAAGCTGCTCTCATATGAGAAAACTACAGGTGCTTTGTAATCCTTAACATTGCTCCCAATACCATATTTTTCTGTCTATAAGATGCCCCCATGTATTTTGGGGGAGAGGGACGCGGGTGGTGCTGTGAGTTAAACCACAGAGCCTAGGACTTGCCAATCAGAAGGTTGGTGGTTTGAATCCCCGCGATGGGGTGAGCTCCCGTTGCTCGGTCCTTGCTCCTGCCAACCTAGCAGTTTGAAAGTACATCAAAATGCAAGTAGATAAATAGGCACCGCTCCGGCGGGAAGGTAAACGGCGTTTCTGTGCGCTGCTCTAGTTTGCCAGAAGCGGCTTAGTCATGCTGGCCACATGACCTGGAAGCTGTACGCCGGCTCCCTTGGCCAATAAAGCGAGATGAGATGAGCGAGATGAGGCAAACCCCAGAGTCGGTCACGACTGGACCTAATGGTCAGGGGTCCCTTTACCTTTACCTTTTATTTTGGGGGACTCACATTTAAGAAAATGGGGGGGTGGCCCCGTGTATAAGACGCCCCCTGATTTTTGACATTATTTTTTTGGGGGGCTAGTCTTATACACAGAAAAATACGGTAATTGGGAAAGCAAGTGCCCCTGGATATAACAACAATTATTGAATAAAGGGTGCTGTCTATGTACAACTACACTGAATCTCTGTGTCAGAAGAATCTTACTTTGTCGTAAAGTAATACTAATACTTTGTCGTAAAGTAAAAGCTAGTTAGGAGCATTTTGAAGACCTTCTGGTGCATATCTTCAATGCATTACCAATGGATTTGTTTATGTTAACAGCAGTCATTGAAACATGCGTTCATTGAACACTCATCTAACCTACTGCTCAGCAGGTAGAACCCTTTCTGCCCTTGGGGGTGAACTGCTTTTCTGCATCCCAGTTTTATAAAGCTCTCCTACCCAGACCTTGCAGGGAAAATAAAATCTAGACTTAACCATAAATTTCCCATCCTGGCGGGTTTGGGGTGGGGCAGTCTTGCAACGCTTGGCAGATAAGGGGGGAAAGATGTAACAAGTGGAGCTTGCATTGCTCATAGGTTTGTATGAGTTCAGTGGAATGTCCTTACTTTCCTCATTACCTTAGACTATAAACAGAGAATGTGGATATCAGTGCATATTTTTCCTATATATTTAGCCAGGGCCAATATTTGCATCCATATTGAACATTTGGGAAGGTCAGCCACCTCATTTTGAGTAGATTATATTTTCAGGCACTAGCAGGGAATTTAGTAATAAAATATTTGGCACAGTCACAGAGCTGCTTGCCTTAAACTAATTATTGTGTTTGCTGCCTACAGGATGAAATTAAAATTTCAGATACATTTATACACACACCACACACACACACACAGAGAGAGAGAGAGAGACAGAGACAGAGAGACAGAGTGAGAGAGAGAATCATTTTATAAACATGCACAAGCATCATTTAAAAATGTATCTGAAATGTTAATTTCATCCTGTAGGCAGCAAACACAATACAGTGGTACCTCGGGTTAAGTACTTAATTCGTTCCGGAGGTCCGTTCTTAACCTGAAGCACCACTTTAGCTAATGGGGGCTCCTGCTGCTGCTGCCGCACCGCCAGAACACGATTTCTGTTCTCATCCTGAAACAAAGTTATTAACCTGAAGCACTATTTATGGGTTAGTGGAGTCTGTAACCTGAAGCGTATGTAACCTGAAGCATATGTAACCCGAGGTACCACTGTAGTTAGTTTAAGGGAAGCAGCTCTGAAACTGTCTCTCTCTCTCTCTCTCTCTCTCTCACACACACACACACACACACACACACACACGCGCACACACACACAGAATTCTCTGTTCGCGCCTGAAAATGTGCAAGTGGTGTGTGCATGGGGCATGTTATGAGCATATGAGTGTGGGGTGGCGCCTCCCACTACCTTGTTAGGTATGCATTTCTGAGTCTGCTCTGGATCAATATGAGCAGTACCAAATAACATACCTCCCCAGCCCTGTCCACTTTTTTGTTGGCCACGCTCCACCACTGGCACGCAGCCTCTTGAGGTGAGGGTTGGGCCCAAGTGAATGCAGACTTCGGGCTTAAAAAAAGGCTTCCCAAACCTTGCTTTACATTTACTTACAGTGAATATCCACTGGTCATTTTGTAGTCTCTCTGTAGAGATCCAACTGGATTTTTACTAACCTAAATAGTTTGGTATCATCCATAAAATTGTCTGTCTCACTGCTCACCCCTGATTCCAGATGAACTAGTCACAGTACAACAGTTTGTGGGGGGCGCTTGCTTACTTCGTTGCAAAAACTGTTCCTTTGCTCTTGCCCTATGCTTGCTGTCTTTTAATGTTGCACTCCTAACACTTTCATGCAAGCTGCTTTTATAACATCAGCCTGCTTTTGATTCCAGTTGGCTTCTGTTGTGGTGGTGCACTACTTTGGTGCCGCGCAGAATATATATTCAGGACCTGCCCCGAGGAGTCATTAACCTGACAGGGAGACTGCCAGGGGTGGGCAGAGGGGGGGCAATTGCTGAGCTGAGCCTGCTGTGGGTGGCTGCAAGACTACATTTCCCAGTATGCATCACATGAAAGGATGGAAAGCTTAAGTCAAGAGCAAACTGATAAGAGCCCCCTGTTTCCAAAATTAAATTATCAAAATTCAGCTTGTAAAATCAAAAGGCAGGCAGAGCAGTACATTGGGGCACAGCCCAACCCACAGAAGAATAATGAAATGGAATGGGGGAAATCCACTCTTCCCTTGTTGCAATTGGATTTCAAAATAGGCCTTTCTAAAGAAATGACAGTAAACAAAATCTGTTTGCCTAAGGAAACTCTCCTAGCAATCAGCTAGTAACACAACTCCATGTGCTAATGAACCCAAAGCTGTTAATATGGTTTCTTCAGTTAAATTGATTCATGAATTTTGAAGAGAACATTATCTAATGAATTTTCTTTGAATAGAAAGCAATTAAAAGGACAAATCAGTCTGATTAACCCCAAAGTCACCCTAGTGCCACAAATGGTGTACAGTTTGAAATTATATCATAAAAAACTAGAGCAGATTTGCTATCTCTTCGCCCTCTACTAATCCATGTAAATTAATGAACAACAAAGTTAATTTCTTTGATGACCCTTTTCTAGTATCACCTGGATTATGCTGATGTTTAATTTGCTTAATGTTATAATAAAAGCTAAACAGATTTTTTTTCAATGAAGTGATTATCATTCTGTTCAGTTAAGAAGTGATTTTTTAAAAAATATTATTTAAAACAAACATAAAAGTAGGTGGGTTTCAGAACAAAGAGAGAATACTTTTCCCATACTGCGTAATAATAATAATAATAATAATAATAATAATTTATTTATACCCCGCCCATCTGGCTGGGCCTCCCCAGCCACTCTGGGCGGCTTCCATAGAAACCAAAAATACAGTAATTGTGTGAGTGACTTTTTTGTTATATTGACAGAATAGAAATGTAATTTACCCTCCTGAAAACCTTAAGTTTGTTAGCCTCAAAAGCACTGCTTGCCATTTCAGCTTGAGCTTCCTCACTGCCATTGTCTTTCAAGTAGAAGGTTTTTTTTGGGGGGGGCATGATCCATGGTAAGCTGAACTCTCTAGTTTGCATGTTTGATGATTCAGTCTGCCTTCTTAGCTCTCTGCTTGGATGCAAGGTGGAGGAAGAAACATGGGGGAATGTAGCTCAGAGCAGATGTGAAATTTCCCCATTTTCTCGCCATAGTGAGGTGAATGAGGATGTTATGTTTCTACCTAGGCATAGTGTATCAAACTCTTCTTTTTTGTTTCAACTGCTGAGAAGGAAAAGTGGTGGACTAATGCTCTCTTTTCCAAAGACACTCTCTGGGCCCATGTGGACACAGTCAGTAACGTGAATTTTTCCAACACACCAGCTTGGCAGAACCCTTTTGGTTATAGGCCTCCAAACATTTCAGCAGCTGATTGGGATGACTCTACAAGAAAAGCAGCTCCTAAGGTATTCTTGTACAGTTCAAAAACCAAGGCTTCCTGCACTCAATCGGAAGCCACACAGGACGTTCTGCTTCTGCAAAAAAGTTTGCAAACCGGAACACTCACTTCCGGGTTTGTGGTGTTCGGGAGCCGATTTGTTCGGGAGCCAAGCCATTCGACTTACCAAGGTACCACTGTAATGTTTAAAGTAGGTCTATGTGCGTTAGACTTGGGCAGCGCAGGTGCATCAGAGTTTCAGACTGGAGAAAACTCAGCAAAGCAGGCAATTTTTAATCACCATAGATCATGAGTAGGCAAACTAAGGCCTGGAGTCCGGATCCTGCATCTCTGGGTTATTTGTGGGGCCTGCCTGTTGTTTTTACATGAGTAGAATGTGTGCTTTTATTTAAAATGCGTCTCTGGATTATTTGTGGGGCATAGGAATTCGTTAATATTTTTTTCCCCAAAATATATTCCGGCCCCCCATGAGGTCTGAGGGACAGTGGACTGGCCCCCTGCTGAAAAAGTTTGCTAACCCCTGCCATAGATGAATGTCTCATTATGAGCCAGCAGCTACGTTAGCAGGTTGCAGGTTCTTTTGCTTCCCTCCATGCCTTATTAAGAACAATATGAAAATCAAGTGTAACTAGACAGAAAATTAATAAGTCTTTCATTTCTAACGGGAGTTTTTTTCTTTTCCCCCCATTTAAATGTGCAGCAAATTTTCAGAGAGACAGGCAGTTTCTGATATCTAGAATGCTAAATGGTAGCTAGAGGGTCTTTGCTGGGGGTAAAATAAAAAATAAAAACAGTCAGCTAGGGTAATACAGTCTGCTGGCTGTAGGGCTTCCTTTATAGTGTGACCCAGCTGAAGTTTGAAATTAGGAAATACAAGCTTTATAAAATAAGTACCGCCAGTTATTCCCTTCCTCCCCTTCTTTTTTTTTTTAATTTGACTGTATGCTAATTTATACTCTGCCAATTTAATGGGAAAGCACATTGTATGTGTTAACAGGATAATTGTACTGGAAGCAAATTAAAAATATAGGAAAATCAAAGCACTGAATGCCTTTTTAATAGTGATCAATTACTTGGAGCACAGTCTCTAATAATCATGAATTTAAATATAGAACACAATAATAGAACTGATTGGTGTGCTAATTCGAAAGAGAAAATGTTGCTCTTCATACCCTAGTTTAAATGTCAGTCTTCCTGACTATTTTTATCTTGGGTAGATTAAAAAAAAAAAAGCCTTGCTTCTGAACATTGTGTTGCTTCTTCCTTTTTTATTTTTCTTTTATTTTTCCTTTTCAGCTTCATTCACCAGAGAAGTGTTGTGGACCCTGTTGAGAGATGTGAAATTTGGAGAGGCAGTTTCTTACAAGCAATTAGCGGACCTGGCAGGCAACAGCAAGGCAGCCAGAGCTGTGGGAGGAGCAATGAGAAGCAATCCTGTAAGTTCATGTCAACTTTTAAAATAAAGTTGATGGAAGATGGTGGTTTTAGATAGAAAGCTTTGCGGGCTAAATGTCATTAGATTAAATATATCTGCTGTGAAAACTACTCTACCCATGAGTAATAAGGTCAGTAAGTGTTTTTAATCAGCATTAATGCATAAACCAGTTTAATATGATTTATTTCCTCCATCATTTATTTGAAATAGGAGTGCTGCATTTATTTTAATGCATCCACCTGTACAAATTTAGTTCATTTTCCTTTCTTTTTCTTCAATGAAATAAAAGGCTTATGCTTTTTGGATAGGTACTAGTCCCACTCAGAGATGAGATTGTCTTTTAGATTCTTAATAGCATTAGGGTGGTAACACATTTTGTTTCATTACCTGCAAACAGTTCTGGTTACATGAGCTCATATGGTGTGAAAGGGCACTCTGCACTCATATAGGAACAAGTTTGACTTGGATCCCCAATGTGTCAGGTTCTGGATTTTGGGAGGCAGGCACGTTCCAGCCTCCTTCGCACAGCGAGTCACATTGTCTCCGTATTCCTGTGGCATAGCTCCATTAAAGACTCTCACCAATTTAGGCAATGTAGAACACAGCCTTTTAGTTGTAGCAAGCTAGGGATATAATTATACATTAGTTTAGTCATTTTTGCCCCATTAGTGACGTGTGTCTGACAATTGCCTCAGATATTTTTTAATTTCATATTATTACCTTGGCATGAGAATTGGCTGACATTTGTTATTGTGACCTATGTTGTAAGTGTGAAGCTATCTAGGTGCTGGCACAAAGTTTTAGAATGACCTTACTGATTTGCTTTCATTATCAAAGGACAGGGAAGGGGGGTGGGGGGTGGGAAGGATTCTGGCCTTGTAATGCTTTGCTTTGGCTTGCATTTGAAAGTACCTCCCCTTTATGGGGGGGAAAAGCCCCTAAATAGTAGTAGCATCCCCATCATATATTTTCTCTGCAGCATTTAATTGCATTTTGATGCAACAACTGATCCAAAGCCCTGCAGCCTTTTGAACTTCGTGTACTAGCACCAGAGCTAATGGTTCAGCAGTATCAATCAATCATTCATCACTGTGTTGCCCAAAGAAAGGCAGAAGCAGCCAGGGCTAAATCTGAACCAGAATTTTCCATGCCAGAGCTCAGTCCTAGAACCTGAAAAGTAATACTTTTTAAATGCTTTTGAGTCATGATACCCCACATTCAAACAGTGAAGTTTGGGGTACATGGGTACTGGTCATGTGGGGCAACTTGGCAGAGCTGAGTCCTGGAACAGCTAGTAGCAACTGATTCTGAGTGAGAATAGGAAGGTTTGTGTGGTATCTTGTTCCTGCCATTTACCTTCAAGACTCATTTGCACTCAATATGACTGCTAGTATCATGAGTCTCTTCCACCAGCTTGGGCGTAGATTGAAAGAAGCTGAAGCTACATATAGAGAGAGTGTGAAGCTAATTCAGACATCTCCACCTTAGCATACAGCACTTGCTGTAGTCCATAAAATTTCCTTCATGCGCACCATGAAGCTTCTCAATTATGAGGTAGGCTTTGAGGACCTGTGCTTTGTGTTGACCAGCAGGACAGATTGGAGTTGTTGGTGTTGTACTATCCACTTCGTTGCCTGAGGTGGGCCTAGCTGGCTGAGGTGGGCTGAAGTGTGGTGTTGGAGAACTCTAGAGTGCTAGTTCTGGGAGACTTCAATATCTACACCAAGCCTACCTTGACTATACCAGCTCAGGATTTCATGGCAACCATGGGGTTGTCACAAGTTTTCATCATAGGGTAGGACACAGCCTTGATACTGGGTGTGAGTGGAGTTGGCTGAATAGGAGAGGGGTGAATTTTCTCCATTATCATAGACAGGCCATTGTCTGGTGAAATATTGGTTTTACAGCTCCAATCCCCATCTACAAGGGCGTGGGACCCTTAGGCCGACTCACCCCTGGAAAGGTATGGAATCCCAGGGATTCCCGAATGCTACGGAGGATTTTCCACAAACCAAAGCTGGTGATCCTGTCAGTGCCTCGGTGTTGCTATGAAATAGTGAGGAGTGTCAGGCTGTTGACCTGATTGCTCCTGGGGGCCCCTCTGACACTGTGGAGCCTGGTAGGCTTCCAGGGAAAAGGCTAGAGGACAAGTGGTGTAAGAGTCAAAGTGCAAAGTTGATCAGAGCACAGAGCCGTGCCTCCTACATGGTGGTGAAGGTGGCAGATAAGGCTTACGTTTCTGCTAACATTACATCCTTGAGTAGCGGGCCAGCTAGCTGAGAGGGGCTGGCCAGGTAGGTCCAGGGAGTGGTTAACTCATCTTGGTGTGTGGGCAAGTGAGGTGCCCGATTCCTTGAAGGGGGATGGTAGGGTGGCCAACTTGTCAAGAAGCTCTTCCTGGACCCTGAAGAACTTGACAACTACTCCCTGGTCATTAATATCCCTTTTATGGGTAAGGTACTTGAGAGGATGGTGGCAGTCCAGTTGCAGATACTCTTGGAGGAAACTGATTATCTCAACCCATTTCATTCTGGGTTTGGGCCCAGTTTGGGGATGGAATTGGCCTTGGTTGCCCTGGTAGGTGAGCTTATTCAGGAGCAGAACAGTGCGAGAATATTGTAGGATAATGACCCAAAGACAAGCATTTTCTGCTGTTGCTCCTGATTTGTGGCATGAGGAACCAGCAGTTGCTTCAGATGTTTTGCAAATACTTTTCTTTTTGTCCGTGTACTTCCTGATCTAGAACATCAGACTCTTTTTTTTATGTCTATGAATCTTTGTTTTATGTTCTTTTACGCTGTTGTCTCATTGGTTTTAGGTTGTATTTTGTTTCACTAGATATTGTTTCTGTATTGTACATAGTGTATTCCACTTAGAGATATTTTTTTTAATGCTAAGCATTTTATACATGCTCTTAAATAAATAAATATCAAATTTAACTGTAAAAGTTTTACTAATACTTCACTTGCATTAAAATATATATATATATAAAATTATTTCCATCAGTCTAGATTTCAGTGCATACATGAAAATCTTCTTTAATCAAGAAGACAGCTCTATGAATGGATGCCTTTGCATGCCTAGAGCTGTCCTCTGAATTGACATGAATGTGGACGATATAGGCACTCTATAGGCATTGGATCCTATGGACCCACAAGAGATTGCTTAATTAGTATAGTGCTTTTTGCAGAAAGACTACATATTATTGGGCTATTGCAAAGCATTTCATTGCATTCACAAAACACAATGCAACCAGTATATATAAAATCAGTGTTTTTTCTGGGGGGACATGGGGGGGATGCATACCCCTAAACATTTTGTGAATTTTGGTTTGGCCTCGTTGAAGGGCAGTATTTCAATATGAGTAGGAAAATGAGAGTACCCCTAAACATTTTTTTAAGAAAACAAGCACTGAATAAAATGACCATATTTACAATTTGTACAGACATCAGTCCGAATTGTCTTTGCTAATATAGGAAAACATAATCTTGTGAGGATCTGGAAATGGAGTGTTACTAGAAATCAGACTTTTTAAAAAGGCTATGAGAGTCGATATTTCTAATATCCCTGATTTGTTTCCCTAAGAAAAAGTGTTATTTCACACTGCAGATCTTGCCCACTTAATTTCTGGAGTGTGCATTCTACAGGTCTCCTTTTGTAGTTAGGTTGATCACATAATTCATACACTGACCTTCAACTTTATGAGAAGGTGGAAAAGGTGCCGGCAGCAGCTGAGAGATGCAACATCTTTGCTTTAAATTATGCCAAGGACTTGGTGGAGATGGCTCACCTTTTTGTGAAGAAAACTTCAAATAGTTTACTGCAGTTTAGATTGATTGTGATGGCTGCAGTCCTTAAAAGGAACCCATAAAGTTCAATTAAAAATCTCATTAGAATAGGATGGGAAGATCAAAAAGAAATCATACAGACCCCTGGGAATTGGAGAATGTTGGGCTGATTAGTCCAAGACTATCATAAATGATTCTTCTATGACTTAAATATCGTATGTTCAGTAGAACTGCTAGTACAAGCTGCAGTAACTGCCTAGGATTTTTGTTGTTGCCAATTTTATATGCTTATGTTATCATTCAAGCTAAAACCTGACACTAACATCGATCTAGCATAAGTGAAGTGTGTTATTCAGTCAAAATGTTTAAAACATTCAAGACTGAATGGAGTAATTGTGCATTTAAGAGAAGATTGTGAAGCATTGATTTGGAATGTGGTACGCACATAAACCTAGTTGTGCATTAATTCCTTAGGTGGCTAGCAATAAAACTGGAACACATGCTGGTTCATATTACAGTATTTGTTTCTATCACAGAACAGGGGGAAGAAAAAGCAATAGGACATGAACAAACCGAAAGATTATTTTTTGCTAAGTGTGATTTCTGTTGTGTGTTATAACTTGATATTTCAGCTGTTTCCATTATGGCCTCCCTGATCTATTTTTGACAGTTTGGCAGCTTTCTGTAACTATTCAGTCTATCAACCAGTATAATAGGATGGTCAGTTTTCCGCTGTATCAAATTGAAAACCCCTAACAAGCAGAGCATCACAGTTGTGCAACATTCTGTTCCATCCTCAGACTGAAATTGCTAAATGCAGTTCAAAAGCAATCAATACATTGTGCAGGGAGTTTTTTCCCCCTCACCTTTTTCTAAACAAACACATTATTGAGGAGTTAGTTTATTCACAGATTGCCACGAGCGTTAATGACCACCCTGAGTCTTGTTCTGCCAGTCACCTAGCTGGCTGTTGATAAAGATTTAGCATCATGTTCTAAGTGTCAAGCCTGTCAGTAGTGCTGAACCATTTGACCAGAAGAAAAAACGCAGAGGGAGCTATTGATTACAGCTTCTCAGTGTCACTTGTTCACCAGGATTTAGGTATTGATGAGGCTGCGAGTGAAAACAAGCTCTTTCCCTTGTGGGCCTCTACCCAGAAGAACAAAAGCAAAGTTGGAGAAAATATTCAGCTGGTACCAGAATCAGAGGGATTCCATTATTGATTGAAAGGCCCCTTCATGTTATTTTTTGTTGGAGACAAATCTATGGGTTTGGAAGTTTTATAGCATTTGAGAAAGAGGCACTGTAAGTGATGGATTCATGTATTGGATGAATTAGATTTCCCAGCATGAAAATTTCAATGGGGCTGTAGTAATATGAGCTGCTGAGTTATTGATAAAAATTGCATTAAATGCAACTGAAGCTCTAAAGCAAAAGCCTTTGGCAGTATTTTCCCCTCCAAAATATTCTCAGGGCTCTAAAAAATTTTTTTGTGCATTTAATTATTTTTAGTTGGCTAAATGTTGTCACCACAATTAAACCAAAAGGAGGCATTGATCAATCTTGTTAAATGGCACAGGTGATATAGTACCTGTAGTGCATTTTTTCACTACTGCTGAGAATCGTGCATTCATAGCATAGGTGCCTAAATATTAAAGATGCACTGACTGCTTTTATAACTAATATGATGTTTGTTTTTCAGTGAGAACCAGAAAGTATTTTCCACCCTTAGCATTGTATCTAGTGGTATTGCTCAACTCAGAGTAAAGTTGCATCAGCGGACTGATGCAGGGAGCCATTTTCTTTTAATATATATATATATATATATATATATAGTCATACTGTACTTTAAACCATGGAATATTATTTTATTTTAAAAATGGAATCAAGTTGCTTCCCTCCCTGTTCAAGGAGGGAACAATTTCCAGCAATTTCCCCCCCTGCCTGCAGTCCCTCACACTTAACCTACATCTGCTCCACATGTGTGTTTTGGGGATGCCTTCTGGAGCAGATTTAGTGGGGAGTGCTACAAGTGAATGGAGGATCACAGAAAATTGCTTCCCTCTCCATTCCACTGATGGAAGCCTTACCATCAGCTCAGTGGCACTGTAAATCTATGACTCCTGCACTGTAGGAGAATGAGAATGGAAAGAGCATTATCACTGGAAGTTCCTAATTTCCCACCATACATACTATCAAAGTATTTGAGTTGCATTACTTCCTAGACAGCAGGTGGGAGAGTTGACACATACACTCCAGCTCTATTGATTATTATTAATAATAATAAATTTTATTTATACCCCACCCTCCCTGGCCAGAGCCAGGCTCAGGGCGGCTAACACTAGTAAAATTACAATAAAAATATAATGGGGGGGGGGACCAATTTAAAATACAGGCTAAAATACAATTTAAAATGCAGCCTCATTTTAAAAGTAGCCCATAGATCAAAACTATGCAAACAAGGGTCAGACTGAGTCCAAACCAAAGGCCAGGTGGAACAGCTCTGTCTTGCAGGCCCTGCAGAAAGATGTCAAGTCCCGCAGGGCCCTATTCTCATGTGACAGAGCGTTCTACCAAGTCGGGGCCAGTACTGAAAAGGCCCTGGCCCTAGTTGAGACCAATCTAACCACCTTGCGGCTTGGGACCTCCAAAGTGTTCTCATTTGTGGACCTTAAGGTGCTCCGCGGGGCATACCAGGAGAGGCGATCCTATAGGTACATGGTACGGTAATGGTACAATACTTGTTTTCTGATTGATGTGTTACCGAATGTGTGCTTAATTCTGTAGTTCGTTTTCCAAAAGTATCCATTTAGCTGATAGAATATCAGCCTTCCTGGCTCAGGTAGGGCAGTTCCAGCTTTCCATGCAATCATCTCTTGCTCCAGTATATTTTAATGGTAACCCAGACCTTTGTGGTTGCAGTTACACTCTCATTGCATATTTGTTGCAGAATATAGTCCTTCTATTGCACAGTAGTAAACATTGCCCTGAAATTCTGAGAACTTACCATTTGTAGTTTTTATTCTGGTACCAAAAAATATCCTCCAAACTGGCTGATTTTTGCTGCTGCTGTGCTTTTTTGTCTTAAGCAACTGCAAATGATTAAATATTTCAAAATATAGAAATGACATTTGAAATAACCAACATGTGAGGATACAGTGTTAATATTTTTAAAAGTTATTCTTATTTTTACTTCAAGCAATGTGCAAAAACAAAATAGAACACACAAAAATCCAAACCTACCAAAAACCTCTGCAATAGTTTCTGGAAAAGGAAGAAATATAAGGAAGATTTTTTTCCAAATAAAAACGAACCCCCGGGAAGCACACTTCTTCTGACATCACAGCCTTGGTTTGGTTTTTGAGACATATTAACTATCCTGAGATACTTAAGAACAGGTTGTTTCAGTTCTACTTCTTTTCAGCCTTCGTATGAAAATGATTTACTGTTTTTATAGCCTTTTTGTCAGATGACCCATTCTGTATTTCTGTTTCTTTAATGCATTATGCTTTGATCATATTATTGTTCTGGTTTTAATTGAGATTTTGCACATGGCATAGATACAATTTTATATGAAATTACAGAACAGGATAGTAAATAAATAAATAAATAAATAAATAAATAATAAGAAAGCATGCACGCACGCACCTTGGGATATAAAATTTCCCCCCAACACATTTGTTTTTGCATTTTTTATGGGTTCGACCCATCTATTCCCCACAATAGTCTGCTTTCCAACAATAGAATGGTGCCAAAATCAGCCAGTTCTCACGCCCTGCCCATTACCCCACCCCTATAAATCCCGCGTCAATAGTTTCCTGAGATTCAGGGTATACAGTGTTAGAAAAACCTTTTTTTTGTTTTGTTTTTATGACCCTGCACACTCAATGTGTAGCAGCCTTGCCACACTTAACACCAATATCCATAAGGGCATATTCAATTCATATACAGATTGTTCAATCCAAGCCAAAATTAAAGCATCATAAAATTTGATGCCAATGTTGCTAGATTCCTGACTGCCACTTCAATATACCCTCCAACATACAAGTGCATTTGTTTTATGTTATATGTGAGAGCAGCTTGCTATAATGAAAAGGGGAGCAAGTGTCGAGTGTAAGTCAGTGGCATGAGATTTGGAAGCTGACATAGCCTGTTTAAGATTTTTAGAAATATTTCAAAACAGAGCACTGAAGGAGCTCGTATGGTATCGTTTATTAACGCAGATGAAATAGTCACGTATTGTTTGTGAGATCTATTGCAACTAGTTTCCGCTTCACAATTTTCAAGATGTTTTTTGTGCACTTCCAACCAGCAGGTCTCAATATTCCGTTTTTTAATATTCCGTGCCAGATACCATCTTTAAAACAAGTGGTGCTACCATGTTTGTAAATGCTCAAAAATTTAATATACTCATCTTGTGGAATGCAGATATATTTCAAGATGAGCTCCATCTTCTCTGTAAAAATTCTATAATTTGTGGACATTGGCTGAATGCTGAAAATGACTTGTAACTTGTAAATGATGGTATGCAATTTACAAAACAATATGCCCCAAGGTCAGAGTATGGTTTATATAAATTTGACCTTTACAAAAGTTTTGTAGTAGCAAAAACAAAAAAAACCCCAACCCTCAAGAGTCTGACCAAATCAGCCAATTTAAAATTTCACCAAATAAATCATCAGTTTAAAAGCCATTAATAGTGTAAGACATTGGGATGTTTCCAATATATGGAAGGAAAAAAAGTCTCGTGCTTGGGCAGTGCACTTCCTGCCCCTGTACTACAGATCCTAAACATACATTTGCACACACAAAAAAGTCACAAGTCAGTATAACTATTCAAAATCTTTTTTAAAAAAATGTGTTCAGCTTATGCTGACAATTCAATATGAGGACAAGTTCCTTCCTCAAAAGTTTTGTGGCTCAAAACTTATGCTCTCTCCACACCCCCAACTTTTACAATTTAACATAACTGGTATGCTAATATGCTAGTATGAGAAAAGCAACTTTTCCTGGCACTTGCTGAAATCCTAATACATGTTACTAATTAATTCATTATATGTTGTTTCCGTTTGTCTTATTTTAGTTTGTTTATTTACTTCATGTGTTCATTGACTGATGAATTGATTTATACAATTTATATCCTGCACAGTAAATTTAGATTCCCAGGGCAGCTAAGAATGTCATAAGAAACAATGGAAAAACTACTACTAATAATAATAATAGCTACCACAACAAAATGGCACACAGGTATACATTCAGATGGACTGTAGAATCTAAACTGCTCTAAGCTAAAAATTCTAACACCAGGCATTCTTAAAAGCCTGGGGAAACTAAAATCTTTTCACCTGATGCCTTAACAGTAAAGTGGGCACCAAGCCTGTCTTTGCTCAAGACAGAATTCCAAAGGCCATGAACCACTGTTGACTAGGAATTACGGTAAGTCCCATTGAACTGAAGACTTACTTCTAAGTAAACATGAGCTCTTAAAACGTTTTTCTTTTTTTAAAACAAACACCTAACTACACATTCTTCGCAACAAACATTGGTTGCTCGTTGCCTAATTACCGTATCTCTGTCCTGCTCTACTTACTAAGCTTCCTGATTGGCTCATCACATTACTTCCTGTTTTTAGCGTCCCCGCTCTCCAAATGAGATAAGATCTTCTTAGATAAACTAAAAAATTTCCCTGGGAATTCTACCATTCCCCACGAATGTTTAAAGCAAGAGGTTAAGCATGCAAAGTAGAACTATCAGAATGTGCCTGGTGAAAAGGAGAAGGAAGAAAGACTAACTATTCCCCACCCAGTTTAAGGAGGAAGCCTCTGTTCTCATCACAGTGAGGCATAAAGTTTCACCTGTCTAAGAGCGGTGCAGAAATAGGCAACTAGGTGCACTTCCATCAGTCCCAGCCAGCATGGCTGGTAGTCAAGTAAGATGAAAGGTGTAGTCCAAAATGTTTAGCCAGACTAGAGTCCAAAACACAAGCCCTCCACCCCTCAGCACTGAGACCTGCTTCCTCTGACAGTCAATCTCAAGAGTCTCAAGTCAGGATGTTAACTTGGTTAATTTGGTAATTGCAAGACTGGCTACCTCAGTCCATGTTGCCTGCTATCCCACTGGGTCTGGGCACATGTGGAAAGCACCCCAGCTAGCTAGTGAAAGAGGCTTTCACGGGTTGGAGTGGGCAACAGGTGACCCACATGGCCACCCAATTGTGGGTAAGTTCTTTTGCAGTGGTCAGGAAGCACTCGTGGTCCTTGGTGAAGTCAGCCCACAAGAGGTGGTCTAGTTCAGGATTATTCACTAATGTTATCGGTGCCTGGATCACTTGAGTGCATCTTGGTGGAAGATTTCCAGTTGTGCTGATGATTGGCAAATATACCTGACCCTTCCTTACCACATTTGGATGGTAGCCTTGAAAGTTACCTGGGATGTGGGGGCTTAAAAGGATACTCACATAGCAGATATCAGTTTAGAATGCACCTTTATTGTATGGAGGGTCATTTGGTACTAAACTTCCTATCTAACAGAGGACACCGGTCACATCCATTTCAGTTATCCCAGGAGCAGGTATAAGAAATTCTCTACACGTCTAATTTTATGGATCACAGTTGCCAAATACGTTTTGTAAAACAAATTTAATACTGGTTCTGATTGTACTGTGGCAGAATAACTCATGGTGATGTTCCCAAATTTGTGAATATAGCTACTGCAAAAAGCTCTCATATCAACTTTGTACCTCATATTGCTTTGTGTGATCTGTCCATAATGTCCGCATTTCTATTTCTCATTTCTTACCCACCATTTCCCCTCGTTTGACTTTCTAAGCTTCTTTTGTAGGGAGGGAGATCGTTTTCACTGTGGAAATCAAGAACAATATTTTCAGGAAGAGCTGGAGTCAGCTGAAAAACATGCTCTGTATGTTCCAAAAGGCAGAATTTGGCAATACAAGAGGAAGCTCATTTAGGGCTGCCTAGTGAGAGTCGTTAACAAATCCACTAATAAGTTATGGGGATTGGAGTCACATTTACTCTGCTACTTGATTTGAAAAGTAGTTATCATGAGAACCAGGCTGTTTTTGTGCTGACTCTGATATAATACACCTGTTAAACCTTCTGATGCTGGGATTGAGAATTTGTACATGTGGTGTACTAAATAACAACAAAATAGCAACAAAACACAGCAGTGGGGTAGCGAACACTGTTCTTGTTCTGCTAATCTATGCTTTCATATAAGCTTTATTAGGGCAGAATTCTCCAATTTTCATGGAATTGGTTGCCTTTGATTATTGGATCAGCTTTTCGTTATGCTTGTGGGGAGGAGGGAAGAATTTGGCAGCCTTTTCTGGTCCTGGGTTCATTAATTTCCACAAGGGAGAGGCCAGTTTCACAGCACTCACAGCTTTCTCAGTAACTATTCTCTATCAGTACTTCAGGGCCCAGCTATATGCACATGGTTCTTGTCCACGTCTTGAGGGTACCATCCACATCAGCAATGGCACTCCTAATGGAGGTCTCACTCATATGATCAAAGATCCAAATAATTGTCATTTTTACCCATTACCAATGTAACAAGGAAACAGTTATGCAGCAGTTGTTGGCACCCATCTGCCTCAAAAGACAATAGAGTGTGCCTCCAGGGGAGGGCTGAATTCAAACTACACCATTAGCAGCCCAAAGTAACCTCCCGGTGTGTATGGAGGACCTAGGCTACCCAGACGAGAATACCCCCCCTCACCTCTCGGCCTCGCTGATGTGATCCAAAGGAAAGCAGAGTAGTACATTTGGCACCAGCTTGGCTGCAGGAGTTGCCGGAAGGAGGCGCACAAGGCCTCATCCAATCGCCTTAGGAATTCCCCCCGGATTTGTGTAGGCTTGCTCCTTAGCCTTTTCTTCTTCTAAATATATCCTGCAAGGCAGTGGAGGTTTAGAATCCGAGCTTTCCTTTTCCAAAATGGGATACCTAATCCGGTTGATGAGTTCCATTTGCCCCTTGGGCAGCAGTAATCATGCTAAAAAGGTAGTGTTATGTACTGAAGTTCTCACCCTGGGCCAGCAGGGGGATACTGTAGATAGTTCAGTTCCACATATGCAAATAAGGGATCAAAAGTGACGTTCAGTGATTGGATAGTTACAGAACATGGTTACTGTTGCGTTCTAGTGGAGCTCTATATAAGCAGGCTGGCTGAACCCTTCAGTTCAGTTCAGTTCTGGCCTGTGAATAAACAAGAGCTGTTTGAAGAATTGCTGTGTTGTCTGATATGTTCACCCACAACTTAACAGGTAGTGTGTACATTTTGCAGACGTGATCCAAAATGTGCATTAACTTATGGGAACAGATCCCTAGCATGCGCTGTCAAGTAGAAGAAAAGAGAGTGTTTTTTATTTTTAAAAAATTGTGACAATTACTTCTTCCTCCTTGGTTGTGTCCACATTCGTTGTGTGATTTAGAACTCTGAAGCATGATGTTGTGGTGAACAGGCATAATATTGAATGGGCCAAATTGCAAACTCATGTTACATCTGAAATTACTGCACCTTGGGTTTTAATTTAATTTTCAAAAAATTATGAGCATCAGTAATGCTGTTTGATAAAACAATCTTCCACTAATTCAGTGGGTTACATATTCATAAATTTCTAAAGTTTCTCCTTTACCATAGATTTACTACCAGTAGTATGTTAATTGCTGTACAGAAGAAACATGTTTCCTGTACAGTAGGTATGCAATAAGTATGTGGCAAGAACATGAATAACAGGCAAGAGTAAAGTGATAATGGTACTTATAATAAGCTTGATTTTATAAAGATGCTACTTAGTACAGTGGTACCTCTGGTTACATACTTAATTCATTCCGGAGGTCCGTTCTTAACCTGAAACTGTTCTTAAGCTGAAGCACCACTTTAGCTAATAGGGCCTCCCGCTGCTGTTGCACCGCCGCCATGCGATTTCTGTTCTCATCCTGAAGCAAAGTTCTTAACCCGAGGTACTATTTCTGGGTTAGTGGAGTCTGTAACCTCAAGTGTATGTAACCTGAAGCGTATGTAACCAGAGGTACCACTGTAGATGAGTCTTTGGATCAGATACTGATTTTCAGAGTAGAACGGGGGAACTAACAGAAACTGATGGCAAATGTCAAGGATAAGGAGTTGCATAGAGGTGGAAATGGGAGGAGGGAACAAAGAGGCTATTTGTGGGCCATACAAATTAAGTCTGAGGAAAAACTAGGACAAGAAATCCAGACAGGACTGGTGAACAAACCTTAAATGTGTAAGGACTAAGTTGTGGAGCTGTCAACATAGGTGTTTCCGACAACTTCATTATACAGTTTTGGTGGATGCATTCACCAAAACTGTATAATGAAGTTGACAGAAACACTTATGTTTCTATGTGGTTGGCCACTGTGAGAACAGGAAGCCAGATGAGCATTTCATCTGATCCAGCAGGGCTCTTCTTGTGTTCTTAGTAGAAAGACCTGAGAATAGCTTAGGCTTAAGCCTTGGAGAAGACCTTTCAAGGCTGAAAGTGTCATGGCAGTTTTTGTCTCTCCTAGTTGAGTTTGTCTAATTGCCTTTTAAATCACTGGCGATAATGTATTGTGGCAGAGTGTTCCATATTTTTTAAGCAGCATGTGAAGTGCTTTCTTTTGTCTGTCCAAAATATGCTGCCAATCTGTTTAATTGGATGACCTCAAGTTCTAGTACTGTGGAACAAGAAAGGGGGACTTTCCCCACAGTATGTGTTACTGTATAAATCTCTGCCACACACCCCATCTTTTTTTCTAAATACACAAGCCCCAGACCACCCAGTATTTCCTCATAAGGACACTGCTCCAAATCCTAAACGATTTTGGTTGCTGTTTCCTGCATCTTTTCCAGCTCTTTGATTTGATTTGACTTTTAAGGTGAGGCAACTCCATGTTCTCTTGTCGTTGCGGCAATGGGCAGTTATTGGACTTCCACTGAAGTGAATGGGCAATTCTTAAAACATACAGGATCGCTCTCGTGCACAAGAAGTCACCGGACTCTTGACTATTTCCTTTCTCTGCCTGACTGAAAAAAGGAACACACACACACACACACACACACACACACACACAGGCACACATTGCTTGGTACCCATGAATGCTTTTCCCTGTTGGCTCCATCAATAAGTCTAACCTCACTGACCTGCAAGTGGGCACTGCTGGATAAAATTTATGCAAATAAGAGGATAATAATAGTTGACCACAGGAAGGGTATTTTCAAATGGGAAGGGTGAAAAAATATTTCAGGAGCATCATTTTTCTTTGTGTATTTGTGTGTCTTTTTCAGGTCCCTATTATAATACCGTGCCACAGAGTGATTTGCAGCAGTGGACAGACTGGCAACTACACAGGAGGAAGTCATCTGAAAGAGTGGCTTTTGTCACATGAGAAGCTTCAGAAGGAAAAGTTAGCATATTGATGCAGTTCAGGCACAGCTGTTATTCAGCCAAAACACATAACCAAAGATACTTGGCTTATAACAAGCTTTCAGAACACACAGTAGAATTCAGGAAAATGGTAAATATTTGAGTGACATATAAATATAATACAACATCCGAAGCGAAATGTGTGGTGGCACTACTATATTAAAAAAGCTGAATATGTCCTAAGGGATACAGCTTGTATGGCCTTTCTTGTTTTTACATTTTACAGCAGAATGAGTACAGCGGACTGTGCCTGTTGTGCATGTATTTTGTTCCCATCTCTAGTGCTGTTTTGTTCTATTTTTAATGTCCATTAAAGCAAGGATAAGGGAGTGGGAGGGGCATGGCAAATGTTAGATGCAACTGCCCCTCTAAGGAAGCATCTGGCTCACAGAGGGGACAGCCGGGAATCCACAGCCTTCGCGTGTATTCGGAGAGCCAAATTAAATGCATAAGCTTCAACACACACCTCCCCCTGTTCCTGCCTGGATTTGTATTTGTCCAAATTGAAAAGCTTGTACCTCTGCCAGGCTTGGTGCCCAAGATTCTCCTGTTTTCTTTGATGTTTGAACTGTTGAAATGATGTTTTACGTAAACAGTTGTTAATGAAACGCACTGAAAACCCATTCAAAAGGAAACGGCTATTGAATTGCCTATTCACAGCTTTTCTTTTCAGATCATTGTAGATGGCTTAAAAAGATATGAATAAAAATATTTTGTCTCCATTAGCATTGCTTGATGTCGGCAGAAAAAACAGATGCTGGAAAGCAATTTAATGACAAAACAAATATTTTTATAAAAATTATGCTGCTGTGTTAGTTACCTTTTGCCATAATTTAGAAGTATATTTTTTAAAAAAATATTTCTGATCAACAGCGCTTCTGGTTTTTTCTTAGCATTTGCTTTTTAAAAAATGTTCACATAGGTTGTTCAGTACTCGGGATTATAAAAAGCAAGAGCTATGGATTATATTAAACATGGAATGCTATCCAGAAAAAATATAGTCAGCCAAAGGACACTGAAACTAAACTTTCTTGTTATTTAAAAAGAACTCAATGTAAGTAAAATATTACAAACCACCAGAAACTCAAATTTTCATTGAGGGAATCATAAATAGTAACACAGTAATACTGATTTTTATATTTTTACCACATTCTTATATATATGTTGCTTTAGAAGACTGATTGCTAACAAAAATTATTGTGTTAGGTTATTCCATTAATGTTGTGTTACTGAGACGTTAGAATTACTTTATTAAAACCTGTTATGCATGTACAAGTTGTCTATGTATACAAATATAATACAGTATATGATATACGGAGAAAATAAACTATACCCTACTGTACAATATAAGGCTGTATTTTATCAAGGGTTTCTGGTGGCAATATAAACCATGAAAGGAAGGCTCAAGTGGTTTGTACATGTCAGCAAGAGCCCAAGATAAAAATATAGCCTTATAATATGTATAGTTTGAGTGTATTCTTTTTTCCTCTCCATATGTGAATACCAACCAAAGGAAATCACAAACTTTCACCTTTCTTGCAGATATTTCTATTCCAGGTATTTCTTTCTAATAGACAGTTACTTGCCCATCTCAAAAAATAATTCATTCATCCCGTGAAGAATGTACCACTGTTTACTACTGCTGCTATTTAGCATACGTTTAGTTTCAGCTGTATGCTGGGGACATGGAAGGTATAAATAGAGGTGTTCAGGGAATAACAGAATCAAACTGTAAAGCATTTTTAGACTAGATTACCAGAGTCCAGTTTTACATTCAGAGCATTTCAGTCAGTCGGGGGGGGGGGGGGACTTTATGTGAGGCCTTTTCCTTGAATGTCCTCAGAGTACTTCAACTAATGGGAATCCCAGTGGAATAATTAGGTCTCCCTCTGGCTTGCATGCATTGTGTGTCAGAATCTAAAAACCCGACCATCCTCTGACAGATTGATGATATCTTTGCAATATCAGGTGTTTCCTATGGTCTGCTCTTTGCGATTTTAAAACCGAGGGTCAGGTTTTTGTACGCCGCTCATGTATACATTTTTACATTTCCCTAACATAGCAGCTTATCTAGTATAACATTCTGCTGTGGAAAATATAGCTGCTTTGTGGAGAGAGTGAGCCTTACCTGATGTGCACACAGTATGTAGAAGTAACATGTTCTGTTACAATTTTGTCTGGCACAGCAAAAGCAATGCTCAGGAAACCATTTTTCTCTTTGAAGAGGGGTGGGGGGAGTGGAAGTCAATTTAGACACAAAACAAGTATTGCGGGGGGGGGGGGAGGAAGCATTTCTGGAAAATGACAGAAATTCATTCGCTGCAAAAGGCAGAGATTTTGCCGTCTGACTAACATATTTTCATGAGCTGGCATCTCCTATGTTTATTTTTGTGTGTTGTAGGCCAAGCTGCTTATTCTTTTGTCGGCGTATGTTTCCAACAGAGGGCACTATAACTCAGAAGAATTTAGATTCGTGTGTTTTACAATGTGTTTAGGAGATGCTCATTCACTACTTTTTTTCCCTGCTGTTTAAGAATGAATTTGAAAATGAACAGCCAAGCTGAAATCTCTGAGCTGCCTTATTTGCCGTGCTTCAGACTGTCTGCCTCAGGAATTAGCTGTCTAGAAGTATTACAGGCCTGCAATCTTCATCCCATGTACGTATTGTGAAAGGTGCTGTAGTTACATAGTAAGATGAAGAATGGCCTTCCTTTTGCCAGTGATTTCCGAGATTGCTAATGATGCCCAAACTACAAGCTGGCGTGACCACTAATGAAGAGGGCTGTGATAGTAGAACCTCTAGGGGGTTCTCATAGAAAAAGAAATGAGTCCATGCTGCTGCTTATGTGTGATCTTAGCATTCTTTCTACGTGCTGATAATGCTCGTGCCCTTGTATGATGTCTTAATAAGTGCATAGTATCCTTAATTTGGCGTGACTGCTCCTCACCATAACGAAATACTTAGCAGAACACAACCAAGAATTTAGCAGGCGACAAAATGGCATTTAATGCACCTTCGTTATCTTTGGCCGTGCAAGGACCTAAACTGAGCACATACACCACTGTGCTGTAATAGTAGCAACACAACCAGAACAGAAACACGGACATTTTTTCCGGCCTCCCCCTGTAGTGTGTTTGCTGGTATAAAACCCGTTGTTTGTCTCTGAGGGTTTTCTCTGTCCTGTCATAAGTCTTGATATATACCCTGAGGTTTCCTACTGAGGAAAGCAGCGATGGCAGCATGGTTCAAGCTGGCATTGTCTTATGTGGCTTTAACTACAACTCCAAGAAGAAACCTAGCAAGGAAACACAGTCACTTGGAATAGTCATGTGCTATGTGCTACGACCCTCAAGCCTAGTTAGAGGGTCACAGCACAGTTAATGAAAATACATATGTAAACTTGGTTGTATTTTTTTTAAAAAATAATAATACCCCCAAAATGAATTAAAGAAAACTCTGGAAACAAGAGAGCTATGTTCCTTTTACTTGGAATTGGGTTCCACTGACCTATCAAGTTTCCTTCCATTCAGCCTTGCAGTGCTTTGAACTGCTGACATTGAGACACTGTGCAGCCAGGCACGACAGCTGGCTCGGCAGCATCTAATACCAACACATGCTGTTTTAGCCCATTTCCAGAGACTAAGATAATGAAAGATTCAAAAATAATATTTGTTTTGGTGGAACTACATTTATAATGAAATAGATGCCCTTGACCAAGGAAGAAGCTGGATTTTGCAATGGGTCATTTACCCACTTCCCTCTGTTCAACTCATAGAAAACGTGTGTCACATAAAAACTAAACCATGTGGAAATGTGTGGGTTTTTTGGCCAAGAAAATAGTCGCCCTGTATCAAACTGCCCTGCAGGGTTGTTTAGGAGACAAAAGATGTCTCTGGGCTAATATTTTACATGATAGATTTTTTTTTGCATGTCCGACCAAAGGAATTTGCAAGTCAAAATTTGTAAGTGCCTCAAAATTCATGCAATCGGCATCCATCCCAGGGCTCATGATGCAGTGAAATGTGCATGGCGCATTAACCTTGCTGAATCTAAGCAGGTAAAACCACCTGGCAGCCCATTGAGCACTGCCCTCAGCTGCACAATGGAAGAGAAGTCAGATATAAACATGGTATGTATCTCTGTTCAAACTTTCAGCCAATTATACTTGCGAAAGCACTTTTTGGATTTAGACCCAGATCTTGCTTTCTCTTTCTGTTTTGTATTAAGTAGCTTGGTGTCAGATGTGGAGCAACTCAGAATATGACCCATAGTATTTCTATTTAACTCACGCAAGTGGAGGGTGAGATACCTAATTTTAATCCCTTTTTCACTTCTGTTTGATATAACCTTTTAATTTGCCTAGGTAAGAGTCATGCAGTTCTCCAAGCAATATTATTACTGTCAATATGATAAAGTTATAGACATACTAAAAAATGAAGAGTACATTCAAACTACGTTTCCCTATAAATATCATGGATCATTACTTTTCATAGTGTTTTTTCCACAACGTTTTGACAAATGCTAACTTGCCATAATTTTAGATTGTGCCAGATGTAATACTCATTTGTGTTTTTAATATTTATTCCTGATTTTTACTTTCCAGGTACATACTGTTAAAGGGAATAATTTGGGGGCTTGTTCCCAACCTTTACTATAAGAGTAAAACCCATTAAAAAGAGATTGCTTGAAGTACAGAAATACAAAGGGAGGCCTATAAGATTTATGTACTATTTCATGAATAATCGCACCGTAAAAATCTTACAGGAATGTAAAAATCCTTGAATTACAATCAGGTTTAATTGTAATTCCTGCTATATTCTTGGTGAAATTAATCAAATTGTATTTCCTCCATCTTCTCTCTCTTCCATCCAATTCTATGGGCCCTTTTTCCTGCTTGACTAAAACCGACTTTAAAAACTGGAAAATATTACTGAGAGCACTTTCTGTTGCTGTCAAAGTGGCAAGATGTTTCAGTAACATTGATGTGCAAATTGGTCATACAGCTTCATAGCTTGTCAAAAGGCTGTGCTATTTTTGTTCCAAATAGCATACATAGTGTATGAGTAATAAATAAATACATTTAATACAGCACATGGGGGGGAACAGGACCCCAAATTATTCCCTTTAACAAATTGAATATGTTGGGGGGAGTAGAATTAAACTGGAAGAACCCCCCAAAGCCAGGCTCTCCTCCATTTTACCCCCTGATAGATTTTAAAGTCCCAAGCAATCATTTGGTTCCTGCATTTCCTTTTCCTTTCCTCCTCCTTGTTTTTTAAATAAGGAACAAACATTCTAATAGCACAAATGCATTGTAGGATGTTTAATTGTGTTTGCCTTTGCGCATGTTGTAATGATATCCCCCCAACCCCCACTCTGTTGGAAAGCTTTTGATTTAGAAGTTGGTATTTAAGAAGCTGAAGTTAACATCAATTTTATTCTTTATCAGCTTTGGAGACATTAAGGTTTAAAATGAGCTCTGCGCTGAATGCTGATCCAGACCAGCCTCTGGTCTGTGTGAAGTTATGTGTAGGTGGCAGTTAAAAGCTGGAGGCCAAGAACTGGAGAAATTGCAGGTACCAATGTGTCTTTAAGTGACTAAAGGCTGTAGTCCAAAGTCTTCTGGACGAACTGGCACCAGCTGCAGACAGATGGAAAATGTCTGGGCTCCATCACCTTCAAGTCTGTCCCGACAAGGATCTATATATTAGGGTTGGCGAGTGGATAAAGAAGTCAGCAATGGTAGCTGTGTGGTAAGGTGAAAATTGACGTGAGCACCATAGACTGACAGTGCTTTTGATTGATGAAAGGATATTGTTAACAAGCCTTTAAAGTTTCTCATTAATGCTTCCACCACCCCCCACCCACTGAAGCCCCAAAGGAGGGGGGAGGGCTCCATGCAGACCTTTAGATAGATTGCATAGCTTGTGTTATTTAAATACCTTGTTAAATTATTTTATTTAATGCTGCATGTTTGCTTACCATACCCTAAATAGCATAGAACCGAGCTATGTGAACAGAACTTGAAGTACCCCAGTCCTTTTTAGATGCTGCATGTTAAATAATACGCTGAACTTGTATCTTCAGCATAGGAATTTACACAGCAGGGTTACACCAGAGGCTGTCACCATTAGTAGCTGCAGTGTGGCAGCATCACCCAAAGCTGTTGAATGTTGCATTCTAAATAGAGAAGGGGACAGAGTGTTGATGGGCTTGGGGACTGCTCACCTAAGTGATAGCTTTGCAGCCTTTTTGCCAGAGTGGGACCATCTACATGGTGTGACTTGATGTTGGCTAGTATTTGGTAGTGGCATTGCATGCGTCATGACTGGCAGACTAGAGGCAAGATGGAACGTGATCATGCACAGCAAGTCTGCATGTGGCTCAGTCTGTGTGAGGTGCGCACAGCTCTACAGGACCAGGTTGCCACAACCCTATAGGTTGTTTAGGTCACTTGACTAGAAGGTGGTTTTGCAGCATATCAGGGTCGTTTTCAGTGTTGGAAGAAAGGATGCCAGAAACTTCCTCCCTGGCAAGCTACCATGAAGCACTTGTGACGCATTGCCAGAATTTCCAGCTCAATACCTTGGTACTTTGCAACATGCATAATGGATACCGCTGCATGGGATTCAACTACAGCTATGAGTGGAGACAGATGACAACGTGGTAAATACGAGGACATTTCTTCAGTGGTCTGGTTCACATGACATGGGTAACCCAAACGATTGCAAGGTCCTTTACTTCTATTGCAAGCCACTTTACCCCTCCCCAGTCTGTGTTCTGGGCTACAGCTCATGCTAAACAAGAAGAGAGTTAAATCATGAGCGTAGGTTCAGTTATTAATAACAAACTTGGTGTAGTTTAGTGTGAGGGAGTAAAAAAGAATAGGAGGAACAATGTTAGTGTGATCTATCCAAGAGCCCAAATGTCCATGCAGTCTCTGTAAACCATGCTTGGGTTTACCATATCATACAATCCAGGCCAATAGAGAATACTTTACTACTTGGTTAGTTGGTCAGATTGGCCTTCGTTATCCCAAGGCACGCTGTATTGTTTCAGTGATGCTTATTACCATGAGTATTATATTTTAAGACTGCCCAAATTAAATTGCAGGTGCGTAGAAATGTCTGATTCTGATTCATAACCAGTATTATTGATCACAGTATGCACAAAACACAGAAGAATGACAGTCCCTGGCCAGGAGGCTCCCCTGGCCATAGAAAAGATAAGGTAGAATGGAAATCGCAAATGCTGATGGGGGCTATATTATAGGAACATCTAAAGGGCCTAAGATATCTCATCCCTGCTTTAAATATTGACTGCCTTCAGAATGTGAGCCACAAACTCAGGGTCCAGGTGGTATAGAACTTTCTTATGTTGCTAATCACTGTTTATCCAAGCTTCCAGGCATCTATGAGTTAACCGACAGTCTTTTTCTACTCACACAAGTCTAGCCATACCTCCTTGATTTTTGTGGGATGGCTGGACATCTCCCTTGGCTACCCATAGCTTCGGGTACATGGATGAAGAAACCTTCTCTTGAAGATGAGAAGAGACCTGCTGAATCAGACCAAAGGCCCATCTAGTCCAGCATTCCGCTCTCACGGCAGTCAACCAGATGCCCATGGAAGCCCACAAGCAGGTCCTGAACACAATGGCACTTTGCCCCACTCGAGTTCCCAGCAACTGGTATTCAGAGGTTTCCCTGAAGTGTGTGGCCATCATGACTAGTAACCATTGATAGGTTACATTCATCTATACTCCTTTTAAACCCAGCAAATTTAGGAAGAGGCGCTATAGGTTGTTAAGAATATAACACTACGATAATATGTTAAAAGGTTCAACTAGAGGAACCTGTCTGGGTTATCGGCATTAAAAGGAGGCAATCAAATGCCTAATGCAGACTGGCTAATGAGCATGCTCACTATCCATGAAACATTGGGAAGAAAAAGCTGGAGGGAGGGGTAGAATGCTGCGCTTTGGGGAATCAACAAACACACTCCTGTTAGGTGTTACAATATAGTGCAGTATTTTGTTGCAGGTCCTACTTGTATTTCTTGGCTGTTAAGCCTGGGTATCTACTCTTGACATGATTCTAAGTGGAAGTTCATTTTACTTTTATGTTCTTGCCTAATCAGTTGATTAAACTACAGATGAGATATTCTCTTTATATGTGGATGGTTCTGAAAGTTGGGAGAGTAACAACTCAATAAATCTTGCATAGATATCTGATCCAGTATAATTAATGCTGATGAGTAATCTCAAAGTGCTGCTGCCTTGAGGTAAACAAAATGGAGCGTTAGGTGGTCCTTAGCTCTTGCTATGCAGGGTGTATTATGATGGGTTTAACAGCAGTGGTAAAGATAGCGTAATCCCATTTCTATTCTGGTTTAACACTGACCAATGGGGATGCTGAACAAACAAGGAACACACATTGATTTGAAAGACTAAAGGTATAGGTAACCTCTTTAACGCTGTGCTGAAATAGACCCTCCTATTTCTCAAAAGTTTTCTTACCCTGCAAATGTGAGGTTTCAGTTTTTCTGCCTTTTTCTTAGAGCACTTTATTTTCCTCTTATAATTTTGGTGCTTCCCTTGTTGCAAGGTGACTGAGCGAGGGTTTTCTCTCTCTCTCTCTCTCTCTCTCTCTCTCTCTCCCTCTCTCTCTCTCTCTCTCTCTTTCTTTCTTTCTTTCTCTTGGGCATTTCTCCAGTGCTTTGCAGGCTCCTTGGCTGCCTGTACATCCCGATTTGAAAAAGTCCTGTGCAAGAAGTTACCTTATTCCACCTTCCCCTGAGCTTGAAGCATGGGAGCCAGGCTCCTGAGTTCCAAAAAAATCATTACACCTACTGATATTGCTTTTTAAGGGAAGTTTTAACTAAAAATAAAGGGGGGGACCCCTATTTGAAAACACACACAGCCCAGCTGCTAGGTACTCAGTAGGCAGAGTCTGTACCAGTAGAGAAATGATTTGTAAAATGAAAAAAGGGCATTCCTGGGCCACCAGGAAAGTTAGGTGAGCACAACAAAATCCCTGCACCCCATCCATGAAAATCTCAAATGTATCTCACCTAACTTAACAGCACAGCACTAGTTTTCATATATCAGCACAGCACTAGTTTTCATAGAAGATGCATCAATCTATTTTCCCAGAATGACAGAGGCTGAGTCTATTGCGCAAGTGTTGGTCATCTAGAAACGCAGCTGTAGACAGCTCTCCTTTTAGCCATGATAGGCAGTAAAAAATAACAGTTTTCTTTTCCCTATCTAGTTATGCTTATATGGAAATCACCATCATTTCCTATGCCCTGTGTTTTAAAGATGTAAGCTTGAATAGTAAGGAAACCAATAATGCTCAATCATTTTTAGTAATGCTTAGAAATCATTTTGGTTTTCTTTAATATATGATGAAACACATAAATTGACTACAAAATACTGCTCGTTCATATATCACATATTCAGGACATCTTCCTGGAAGAAACTTGCAACTTGTAGCAGAATTAGAGATATTTTTGGATGAGAGTCTGGAGTTTATTCTTTTCTGTGGAAAACATTAGGGAATTGTTTTATATTAAGGTACAGCAAGGTGGAAAACTTGAAAAATTGAAGACATAAATGTGTAGACCACATCATCAATTCACATGAATTCATAGTGGTGGTGGCTGAAATTCTTAATCTTGTTTACCTGGCTCAAATGTGGAATAATTTTGTTCAAGCAGCTGGAGAACTTATGAAGTTAAGATAGCAGAACAAACCCATAATTGGTCTAGAATAATTGAAGCTACTGAAACAAGTTATTTAGACAAAACTGATAGTGTGTGATCAGAGGCTGAATAATAAAATTACACTGTTTTAGCCAAGGGTAGTGTTTCATAAACAGACGTTCAAAATATTATCTAAGAAAAGTCATGATAGGACTGTTTCCTAGATCTGAGGACACAGGAGTGAAGGTCACGAAATATTCATTGTCTGGTATATCAGTGATTCTGGAAATTTAAAGATTTTTTAAAGACTTTTTTTGAAATCTATTCCACCACACTATTCTCAGCTCTGTACCAGATGTTTTGCGAAAAAAGAAAAGAAGAATTGAACGTTTAGTTTTAGTCTTGGAACATTGTAGTATTTTTTAAATATTTCTCTAGAGCCACTGGACACTTAGGATACAGTACTGATCTGTTAAAATGACTGCCACAGACTTCCAACTGGATGTTGGAAGTCTCATTATGCTAAACGAGAAACTTGGACATTTTACAATCCTGGGCGTGGATTTCAGTTTAATGCCAGTAGATATCCTTGCTTTCTTTCCTTTTATATCAACTGTTGCATAAAGTATACAGAGGAAGACAGGCTTGGGCTTCTGTTGTCCCTAACATTTCACTGCAATTAATATGACAAAAAAATAAAGTTCTGAAGGACCCCAGAATGACTGTTTGAGGTCACTGCTTTGGTGGCAGTAGTGAACATGCTGAATACTTTTCAGTTCTACCAACCAATAGAATTGGTTTTCTTTTATTTCTTGTAAAGGAAAACAAGTGTGGTTGGGTTTTTTGCTTTGGTTCTTTTTTTGTATCTGCACATGCTGCATTGTGAGATGCTGGAATGGTGTGAGACGTTCTTTATATGGTCACTTGACTGATGGCTATAACCTCACCTGCCACTCTCTGAAATGATCCACTGCCTAAACAGATAGCACAGTTGTAGTAAGGCTGGGAATGGAGTCAATCTGCCTGAGGCTGCTCTCCAGATAGAATCCACGCAGACACCTGAGATGGCCTTTCTATCCAAACGAAATGCCGAACGAATTGCTCATTTGTCTAAAGACCTTTCTATCATTACTATCCTCAGCATGACATGGCCTAATACTTTGGTTTAAAATATTGGTCGTTAGCTGCAGGTTTTTTATTTTATTTTATGAGATTCCACAATGTCTTTTGTTGAGAGACTGAGCTTGAATGTAAAAATATCTTTACTACATTAATGGGGAGAAGGAAGAGTCTCATTCTATTTTCCCACCTTTCTTTCTCATTGTGAGATTTGTGCCAGGGTGACAAAGAGACCACCTATCTCTGCATGCCAAATATATTTGTTGTACGTTTTTAAACCTTCAAATACAGGGGTATCTTGGGATGTGAACGGGATCTGTTCTGGAGCCCCGTTCGCATCCTGAATGGAACGTAAGACGCGATGGCACGTCTGCGTGTGCGGGTCGCGTTTGGCTGCTTCCATGCATGCACAGGACATAATTTTGAGCGTCTGCGCATGTCCAAGCGGCGAAACCCGAAAGCGCTCAACCTGAAGCACATTCAACCCGAGGTATGACTGTAATCTAATATTGCGGGGGGGGGCACACCACAATCAGTTCACTGGATTTCTGAAATTTGGGGGACATCTATGAAAATCCAGAAAATATTTGAAATATCTTGGATATTTTTAAAAAGCAGCCAGGATAGGCTGAGGGAGGATAATGACTATAGGAAAAGGAACTGGAAAGGTATCTCAGCAATGCAGGTAGGTAGGGAGGCCTCATTTACATTCTTGCAGTATTTGGTATATGGTTTGGTAGGAAACATGGGCACCCATCAGCATTAATAAAAACCACCAGGTGCTATAAACAGGTTAGGAAATAATTTAATCTTAAAGTGACATGGAAACTAAAATATTGATTACCTGAGAATTTTATTTCTGGAAGTATATTTTCTTGTTTGTGCGTTATGTCCAGTCCCATGGTGGGAAATCTAAATAAATGCATAGCCCATAATAGAGATGTAGTGGGGTGTATTGGTTAGGTTACTGGGTGGCCTTTGTGTCAGTCACTATCTCTCAGCCTAACTTACCTCACATGGTGGTTATGAGAAAAGATTAGGTGCACTGCCCTGAGCTCCTTGGAGAAAGGGCAGAATAAAAATAGAAGGCTATAAAATCTATCTCTATCCAATTTGATAAAATTCATATCTTAAGGGACAAAAACTTCTAACAGACCTTCTGGATCAGGCCAATTTAGTCCAGGGCTCTGTTCTCACAGTGGCCAACCAGATGCCTATGGCACTTGTGCAAGCACAAATCCTTGCGCTAATGGAACATGTGCATTGGATACCACCCAGAATATTTATTGCCTACATACTCTTGCAGGCCGCAGTGATGAATTTGGACAGCTGCAGGCCTGTAAAGGCAAGCTTCCTTCATTCTGCCTACAACAGCAACCTCCATAGTAGACAAGAGAGCAAGGGTGGAGAATAATCCTTCACTGCTCTATCCACCAGTAAGGCCATTGCCGCTACTGGGGGAATGGCACTTCTAGCCACAGAAGTCACTTGGGTCATCAATGACAATGATGTATCACCTCCATAAGCTACATTCCTGTTCCTTTAGGAGGAGTGCAACCCTGTCTAGGATATGCAACAGGAACAGGATTTACCTACCCAGAGAACCTCCACCTTCCCAGGGTACATACTCAGTTTACTGGTTCTCACCATCCCACTCTCAATAAAGGCCACCCACCAGGATGACTAAGGCTGATTTGGAACCAAAACCAGGCCTAAACCCACTGTCAGATCCAGATAATCTCTGTAATTCAATAACACTTGCAGTTATTCTGCCACCACCCTCCCCATTACCTTCACCCCCCAAAGGGGTTTGTTTGGCTAATAGTTACTGCACATCACTGGATCCTGGTTGAGCTTTTTAAGGAGTGCCTGTGGCACTGCATGCCCTGCTCATTCTCAGAACCTAGTCAGAGGCCTCACCAACCAGAAGAAGACGTTGGAATACCCCATAGAGGAAAGCCTATAGTGCCCAAAGAGGTCATTGGATATTGCAACTTTTAGTATTTGTTTCTTATACTAGTCTATTGTCTCAAAAAAAAAATCATTCGGAATTATTTAATATTAGCATGAGTTGTTGTTTTGCTATCATTGCTGGACTAACAGGAAGATTTTGATAGGCTGGTTTAGGAAGCATTATATGGGCTCTCCTTAGATCATACCTAAAGGGCAGTGGACTGGCAGATATTAAGGTAACTGGGAGTTTCTGGCCCCATGGTGCTGACCCAAATTGTATACAAGACGGTCACTGCATTTGTCTGAGTGGTTTGTGTGAGCAGCTCAGAGAAGAACCTGAGGAAGCAGAAGGAAAGCTGGGATCACTGAAAGCTAATGCTGTGAGAGCCAGCCAGGAGAGGAAGACTCCAGGCAGGGTGGTTCGCCAGGATAGCTTCTGGCCAGAATGGCAGCAGAAGGCAGCCTCAGTAAGCAAGGAGACATTAGATGGAGGCAACTGTGTGACATCTTCCTGGCAGTGTCCTGATTCTCAAGTTGCCTGACCAGAAGCAAGACTTCAGGGGAAGCTGAAGCAAGGCTGTCAAGAATTTGAGAGCCCATTGTAAGTTATCGCTGAGGGATTAGGTTGAACCATGCACTCATCTCGCCTGAGGAAGACCTTCAAGCCTTGTCCGTCTGTGCCTTTCCAGGAAAGCTAATGGGTGCAGTTATGCGAAAGGTAACTGGTGACCAGGATTTTAATTAGGAAAGTGAATTTAGACAAGGATGTAACAGCTTCCTTAAAGAAACACTGCACAATTCATGTAAGCAACTAATAAAGCATATTGTATGTAAATAAAAATAAATGCATTTGCTTTATCTAGTAAATAATTTTCTGTGTGTGCTCATCCCATCCCATATCTATAGCCTAATTGCCCGCTACTATATTGTTGGTGGTATAAAGGGGAATGTTTTATTAAAGTCTTGGGGTGGCAGCAGAATTAGAAGGAAATATGGACTTGTGATATAATCATTATTTTTTATGCCATTTAGTGCCCAAATAGGCTTCTAAGCTGTTTACAAGTATCAAAAACCCAGATACATGTGGGGTGCTTGTACTGAAGCAAAATCCTATTTTTTTCCTTCAGTCCCAAAGCCAAGCGTAAAACTAGATTGAAATAATCTTAGAAAATCTTCCTCCAAGAATCTTTGGAACTGAGACACCACTGTACTACCTTGCTCAAAAATGACAAATCTGAATCTGGCTGGTAATTATCCAGTATGGTGGGATGCCGGGAGGGTTTCTTCAATAAAGGTCTTGCAACAGCCATCTTAAGGTTAGATGGAACTATATCATCCTCTAGGAAGGCATTTATCATCCTCCTATGGCTTTTTGCTGAAGGAATCTGTTAGTCTTAATAAACCCCACAAGACTCTCTTTGTTAGTGGTTATCAGGTGGTAAAAGGCGGAATGTCTGCAAATATTTCAAAGATGCAGTCCAGAATAAGAGAGGCATAGTGATGTCAGGGTACTCCATCAGAAAGCAGGCTGGTTGGTGTCTAACTGTACTCCCTTTGCAATGGAACCAGATTTGCATTGCAGCTGATTCTGTGATGCAACTTCCCAGGTTTATAACTATTTTCACCAACACTGTAGCAAGCCTCCCTCTTTCCACCCCCCCCACCTTATTGTAATCACTTAATTGAAGGAAAGCTGCTTCCCTTATTCACACATTCCACACTAACTGGCAGTGGTCTCCAGGAATTCAGAGAGCCTTCTCCTAAGCCCAACCTGTAGATGGGGGAGACTGAACCTGGAACTTTCTGCATGGAAAGCAGATGTTGTACCGCTGAGCTGCAACCCTTCCCTAAAATTGCAGTGCATAAATGGTGTATACTATTTTAAATAAATAAATTTAGGTCTGCAGATAGTATTTCTTTTCCCAAGGACTCATGGCTGAGTCCTGAACAAAGATGGGTCTGTGCTCACCATTGTGTTTGTGTAACTGAAAAGGAACTGGGCAAGGGGCCACAGCACAGTGGTACATCAATACTTTTCCTGCAGAAATTATTAACTTCCATTCTCGGCATTTCCATGTAAAAGAATCTTAAGGCAGGTGGTGCTTGGGAATACCTTCACATAACAGCTTGGAGAGCTACTTCCAGGCAGAATAGACCATATTGGACTATATTAAGCAATGGTCTGACTTAGTCTAAAGAAAACTGTATGTGCTCATAGGCAATATAAAAAGAAACTCCTCAAGAGAACCATTTTGCCAGTGAACATAACTGGAAATGTAATATTGTGCCTCTGCTTTTGTGTGTGGGTATGTGTTCAGTTCTACATCTGATTCAGCCTTCACTGATGCTGTGACAGAGAGCCTCTGTCTTCCAGTTTGTGCACTGATATGTACATCCGACCACCAGCAGTTGCAGACACATACAACTGTCAAGCAGCAATCAGATGGCAATGATTTTCTGTCACTGACAACATGTACTAGATTTGAACCAGTGACCTAGAGCTGAAGGGCTTTGTATCCCATTACCCACACTCCCAAGCCAGCTAGCTTCCCACCCACCCCTCACAACTAATATCCATTCTAAATAACATTCATATTTTAAGATGGGACAGGGAATAAGCTATCTCTTTAAGCCATTTTAGATTAAAGTATCCCCCCAAAAAAATGTGTGGATTAGTTGATTAATGGATTAGTGGTTTCAGTTGCTACCGATCTGAAAATTAAAAATATGTTCCCATAACTGTTCATGGGAGTTATGGCTATAAATTCACATATAAACTTGAGTCTATATATTCAATAAAATATCTCCTTGACCTAGAAGAAGGTCTGGGGTGACTAGAAACTTGTATATTTTATAGGCACAAAGCAATACTTGAGATTAGTAGGCAAGAAGATTCCAAATTTAGCTTTCCTGTTTCTGTAGCTCACAATATTCTTCTCAAATATAGCTTAGGGTCCCTCAATTCATGATGATTTGTGCTCATGATGCTATCAGCATGGTCACCACAACCTGACTTTCAATATTGTTTGCACCTGCACAAGTTTTGGGGGCGGTCATACTGCTTCTTTTCATTCAGTGCATATCCTGCAATTTCTTGCTGAAATCCTGTAACTTTTCACAAAGCACAAATGTTCTGGTTTATTTTTGTCCCACTTTGCATCTCAGAACAAGCTAAAGCAAAATAAATCTACCACTAATTGAGTCAAGAACATGTTGCAGAATACGCCCACAACAACACCTACAGTCTGGAGGGCCCGGAATCTAACACCTTCAGGTGCATCTTCTGATTTCTGTACAGGCCTTTGTTTTCATTGGAGGCTCAGCACCATTGGAAAAGTCAAGGTAAATACGATATAATTTCTGATTTCTGTAGCCTCTTTCCATGGAAGGTCACGAGTTCATTTCACAATCTGCTCCAAATTGCGTGACTGGAGGCTGCTAATTGGGTGGAGCGATCATACCGGCAAACTGTCCATGACGACATAGGTAGTGCATGGACGTTTTAAAAAGTGCATTATTGAGACATTTCCAGCTTTTTGTTGAGAAAAGCAAACAGCAGTATAACTGATTTGGAAGGCTCGTGCTTCCAGAATTAATGCACAACCCATCTAAGCCTCCATAAAATGCTGCAGAAGACCTGTTTTTCTGTGCATGCAAGCCTAATTGTTCACTCAGTCTACTTTGGCGGAAGGCATTAAAGTTCCAACTTTCTAAATATGCAGCATGAGATTGAAGATAACATGAGTATATATGCACATGCAAATATAGATGGATCTTGCTAAGTACACAGCCTATAAAATATGTAGTATAAGATCACTCATTTATTTAGAGATGCTTTTTACTTTGGATAAGAAATGACACAAATCTAAATATTACAATCCAAAGTAATGTGTAATTGTCTGTACGTTATAGCTGCAACACTTTACTTTTGATAGAAGAGAGATGGCAGTTGCACTTTAATTTTAAGCAAACTGATCCCAGATGCAATGTTGTTTTGCCTACCCGGGGATGTGAGTAGGTAAAACAAATACCATTGGTCTATAATTGAAGAATGTTGCAACATCATCTATACTTCTGTTACCTGCATTTCCCTCAAGCCCTCCAAAAAGTCAGTTTTGTCCCCAATATACTTGTTCACCTTTATTTCCCAAGGATGGTTCTCCCTGAAAGAAAACAATTTAACTGTTGAATTGCTAGACATGCAAACAGATCATGAAAACCAACCATTGCCAGGCAAAAGCAAATCCAGAATCAAACAAGATTTGAATTTCTTTCTAGAGAAATTACTCTTGTTTTAAAATCCTTATGAGCAGGTGCCTGTTAGAAGAAGCCCTCAATTACATCATGAATGATGCTAAATTATGCTATCATTTTGCAATGCCAAAAAAGCTCAAGGCAAATATCCATGCAGAATAATCTTGTTCTTTCTTTTTCTTCCTATTCTATGCAACAATAATGGAGACCAGGCACGGATAACACGCATTGCTTTTTCCATTTGTACTTAATGAAAATAGGTCTGGATTAACCATGCCTAAAGAAAGAGCATAGAAACAGACATGGTAGTTGTGAGAAGAAAAGCAAAGATGTTAGCTTAATTTTAGCTTTTTTTTTCCTAACATGAAACCATACCCAATTAAAACAAAAACAGGCAATACAGCAAAAGTAGTTTCGCCCATTCTAGACACAAAGGGGAGTAGCAAAAAAAAAAAAAAAAAAAGGTACCATGGGTTTTATCAAATAATGCATATACTGCTGTTATTTTAATACGGTAGGGTAATACTTTGGCCACCTCATGAGAAGAGAAGACTCCCTGGAAAAGACCCTGATGCTGGGAAAGATTGAGGGCACAAGGAGAAGGGCATGACAGAGGACAAGATGGTTGGACAGTGTTCTCGAAGCTACTAACATGAGTTTGACCAAACTGCAGGAGGCAGTGGAAGACAGGAGTGCCTGGTGTGCTCTGGTCCATGGGGTCACGAAGAGTTGGACACAACTAAATGATTAAACAACAACAAGAGGGTGGGGGCTACATGCATGGGATCTCAATGAATGTGTACCCAAGATTTATTAAACCTGAGATCTTGGGGAGGGGGGAAGAGCCGCCTTACAAAATTGCCAAATCTACTAAAACTGGCCCAGAATAAATTTTTAGCACAGTCTAGTCAGCAAGTCTCTAATACTCATATGGTTTTATTTAGCCCTATGTGCTACCAAGGTGAATAACAGAACATGCTCCATGCCACCACCTATTATACTCTAGGAGCATAAAGTTCCATCTCTGGTCTACCTTTGTTACATCCCGTCCAAGGCCAATGCCACTGCATAATTCCAGGTACCAGAGGGACTTTCCAGTGAGGTTGATGTGGCTTAGCAGAAACAGCATAGATCTGCATCAAAGCTATTTCAAAGCTATCTGTGAGCAAAAGTTTACACTTGACTGAGAGGAGATTGCCTCCTCCAAGTACAGTTCTAATGTCTAGTAAATATATGAGTAGCTCTTTTGAAAGGAAAAGCTCTATAATTGCACTTTTCTTATGGATTCTCAGCACTAGAAAGTGATAGGAATTTCCTAATGCACAAACCACCAGCCCTGGCCTTGCCCCCCATTCATGGGTCCAATTGTGCTTGCCCACCCAGGCACATAGGAGATGGAGTTTCTGAACTCCATGTTGGTAGAAAACTCTGTGCATGAGCTGTGCTATGCATTCCCTGACACTGAAGGAAACCAATGAACCCCTTCCCTGTATGAAATATTGTGTGGACAGTGGATTCCTCCAAACCTTTGGCTTGTGATGAATGTACATAACTAGTATATGGTTTGTTTTTAAAAATATAATTCTAAAACCTTTTCCAGAGTCTATATGAAAAACCATTTTTTTTTGTCACTTTCAGTGTTCCATTTTTATTTTCTGGCAATTTTTTTTACATATACAAGCTGTAACTTTTTAAATGTGGCTTCCATAAATGTAGTTACAAAGAGGGTTTTTTGGGGTTTTGTTTAGAAATCATGTGATGGATCGCACATGTACATATTATATAGCTTTGTTACAGCGGGAAATTTGCAAATCCACTCTCCAACGAGCATTTGCAACCAATGAAAAGTCTGTTTCCCTGGAATTAACCAAATCTATTGCACATATCTATAACATACATGATATAACTTGCACCTTGTCTTGTTAAACCAGTGGATTACATTGTTAAGCTGTAAATCCTATTGTCCATACCCTGAAGTCCTCACTCAGGCAGAGCTGACAAGAGAAATGTAGGGAGAGGGAGGGATTTTCTCTGTTTAAGGTGTTCCAGGACAGAGCCTACTATCAATTTTATACCTTATACACAATAAGGAATGTAGAAATTTTGTACATCATAACACAATACCATTTAAAACAATATGTGAATAATCACAACTCTAGCCACTTAAAGATATGGCAAAGTGGGGGTTTGGTGCTTCATAAAGTGTTGTGTTGGTTATTTTGTTCACTGCTGCTGCAGTAAAATGTGGGGGTGGTGAGAGTCTCTGTGAGCAGAGAGAGAGAGAGAGAGAGAGAGAGAGACAAGCATTTGCTGAGAAGAGGTCATGACATGTACTCAGCCCAGTCTACTTGACAGAACTACTGTATAATAGCAGGGCACTTACCTCTAATCATAGGCTGTGAAAACTTGACATTTCCATTCGAATTACTCAAGTACCACGCTGTTGTCTTGTACAATGGCTTATGTAAGTGAAGCGGTGAACAGTGTTTCTGAAATGAAGCTTGCAATTGTCTTGTTTCAGGTAGGATTATAAAGTTGAAGCCACCTCAGCATTATGCTTTTCCTCCACAGGAAGCACATCTGGGTAGGAAAAAGCAAGGTTGCTATGTATAGATCACACGTGATAACCATCGTGTATATATATATATATATATATGCTTTCGTAGATTTTCACGGGTACAGGAATGCAGGTTTTGGTGTCCTCGGGTGTCTTCCCGTGTAAAAGTTGGGGTGTCTAGGCGACGTTTCGACGAGGTCTCACTCGTCATCTTCAGGCTGGTGCTTTCGGCTTCTTGTTACTGGAACAGAGCGGGATCTCAATGTTTGAGTTCCTATAAATACTGTAGAGGGGGTGTGGTGTCTAGCCTCCAATGTTCTGGGCAGAGAGGAAATGTTCTGGGCAAAAGAAGAAAAGGCACACTAGCCTGGGAACTTCCTCTCTGCCCAGAACATTGGAGGCTAGACACCACACCCCCTCTACAGTATTTATAGGAACTCAAACATTGAGATCCCGCTCTGTTCCAGTAACAAGAAGCCGAAAGCACCAGCCTGAAGATGACGAGTGAGACCTCGTCGAAACGTCGCCTAGACACCCCAACTTTTACACGGGAAGACACCCGAGGACACCAAAACCTGCATTCCTGTACCCGTGAAAATCTACGAAAGCAAATATCTTACCTCTACGGGGAGGAAACCTTCCAGCTGACAAGAACCTACGAGAAACTAGAAGTCCGAAGAGCCACCATCTTATGTGATCTCTTGTTCCTACGCAACTGCCGAGACAACAAATTAATTCCCACATGCTTCCAACTTAAATTCCATTCTAAAACCCCAGCCACCGAAAGGATCCTGAAACGAACTGAACTATCCCTAATCAGAAACGAACTACACAAGAAAAGATACCTACTAGACCAAACCAACAAAGATCTACTCACTCTTCACCTCAAACTCTGTAACAAAATCCACCCTGCACTCTGGGACAAATGCAAACAACTAGCCGTCTGGAGAGCTGAAACGGAGACCTCACATAAGACAGACACACACACCAACAAACTCCACAAACTAGAGAAACGCCAGAAGCCCGGCCACCCTCCACAGCAACCCATGAAACAAACAGTACATAACATATCAGACAGGATCCTCACCACAACTGAAACCAAAGTACTCTCCAAAGGTTTCAACTTTGCAGTCGCCCCGAGACGCATCCCCACAGAAAACATCATATGCGGAGTCGAAGCTAGCCTAACCAAATTCAACCCAGATGAAGCCAATAAAATCAGACTTGAAGTCACCAACATCCTCTGCTCCAGCAAACCACCCAGAAGCAATTTACACAAAGAAGAACAGAAAGCACTCACCAACCTGAGGAAAGACAACAACATAATCATTCTCCCAGCAGACAAAGGTAATGCCACAGTGGTGATGAACACATCGGACTACCAAGCAAAACTATCAAAGCTACTCCAAGATCCTGCCTACAAACCTATAAAAACAGATCCCACCACCTATCTGGAAAAAACCACCAAATCCAAAATAAAAGCCTCTCCTATCAGTGAAGAAATCCAGCTAAGAATCATCCCCAGAGAAAAATCATCCAGATGCCCCAAACTCTACGGCCTCCCCAAGATACACAAAGAAGGAACACCACTCAGACCAATAGTCAGCTCCATAGGCTCACCTCTACAAAATCTCGCTAAATTTCTCGCCAAGCAACTTCAGCCCTATGCAGAATCCATCTCTTCATACGTACCAAACTCCTTCCAGTTCATAGAAACAATAAAGAAGCAAAACCTACATCCTAATGACCTACTTGAAACAAAAGAAGAAAAGGCACACTAGCCTGGGAACTTCCTCTCTGCCCAGAACATTGGAGGCTAGACACCACACCCCCTCTACAGTATTTATAGGAACTCAAACATTGAGATCCCGCTCTGTTCCAGTAACAAGAAGCCGAAAGCACCAGCCTGAAGATGACGAGTGAGACCTCGTCGAAACGTCGCCTAGACACCCCAACTTTTACACGGGAAGACACCCGAGGACACCAAAACCTGCATATATATATATATATATATATATGTCACTGGTTTTGAACTCCCTTTATTTTAGTCCTGGTGGCCTTTTAGCCAGTGGCTTTTTAAAAGGTGTTTTAATTATGGGGTGTTTTTTTTTATTCCTGCTGCTTTATTAATGTTGTGGGCTTTTTTCTTTCTTTTTACTACAGACTGTATTGCATCTTTTGTTCTATTAATTGCTTGAAGGCGCTGTGGGTTAAACAACAGAGCCTAGGACTTGCTGATCAGAAGGTCGGCGGTTCAAATTCCCATGACAGAGTGAGCTCCCGTTGCTCGGTCCCTGCTCCTGCCAACCTAGCAGTTCGAAAGCACGTCAAAGTGCAAGTAGATAAATAGGCGGGAAGGTAAACAGCGTTTCTGTGTGCTGCTCTGGTTCGCCAGAAGCGGCTTAGGCATGCTGGCCACATGACCCAGAAGCTGTACGCCGGCTCCCTCGGCCAGTAAATAGAGATGAGCGTCGCAACCCCAGAGTCAGCCACGACTGGACCTAACCGTCAGGGGTCCCTTTACCTTTACCTTATGGTTAAACTGTTACTGTGTAAGCCACTTTGAGAGGTTTTTACTCAAAAGGTCAGTTTATAAATGTTTAAAATAAAAATAAATATATTTATATTTAGTGCAAATAGTTATTTTGTTTTATTTCATAAATGTTATACACCGCTTGAATGTTAAAAAAACCCTCAATGCAATAAAAAAAATACAACCCTACTTTGAAACATACAAGTTAAAATACAAAAACAGATTAAAATTACCTCAACTTTCTAAATCTGGGTGTACAGTGCGCTGCATAGCTACAACCAATCCTACCTTTTGCAGCATAACTATATGCAATTAAACAGACGTGTGCATGTGACAGTAACAAATGACAGTATACACACAGGTGTCTTGATGTTTCATCTATGCAGAGTATTATGTTCCCACAAGGTATCTGGACCCTGAATAAACAGATTCACCCTCAAGCAACCCGAAGTATGCAAAAACACCTAAATGAGAAGGCAGGCCGCAATTCTTGAAAAAGTGAAAGGCTGCTTCCTTGAAAAATCTCAGCAGAAGCGGTAGTTTAGCAACAAAACAGGATACTATGGACAACAGCAGCAGACAAGGGCTATTTCCACACCAGCTTTATCAGCCTGGAACTGCTGTTTCACTCACAAAGAGGCCACGCTGCATTACAACAATTTTGCATGCCAGTTACTTTCAGTTGTACTTTTGTGTGGGTGCTGGTTTGCCTGGTTCTGAGGAGAATTAAAGCACATGTGTGTCTTGTGTGGACTGACGAAGAGCTCACTTCCTACACGACAAGGTCCTTGGTGCAGCAGCCACTGGGAGCACAGCTCTTAAAGGGGAGAAGGAGGGCGGTGCTTTCCTTCCTGCAATTGGGCAGCTTTTCCTGGTCCCCGCACAGGCTTTCCCGCCATTTCAGTGCCTTCCCGCAGAACCCGAGGGGTTTGGGAGAACTGCTATAAAGGAGTGAGTCAGCTTTGCAAGGTTCTTCCTGTAGCCCCTTTTGCAGGCTTTCTAGCTGAAAGGACAAGAGTTGGCCGTTGGAGGCAACTGGGAGGAGGGCCATTTTCTTCACTCAGCAACACCCGGTAAGTTTACTCCCAAGTCTCATTCATTTTTATTTATTAACGTTTATCTACCTCCCTTCCTCTCAATCTTTGAAAAACCGCCTTATTGAAGGTATTTAAAAATAATAATAATTGAGCACTAAAATCCAATCTCGTTTATAAAAAGAACTCACTGCCTTGTTACTCACTTCCAAGAAACTGAACCAGGTGGTTAATTTTCTTCTGCTGTGTTTTAGTCGGTGTATTTAAATGACTCACACAAGGTGTTGGGTGTTTTATATACAGTATTGATAAGCCCCTTAGAAACAGAAAGCGATGAATAAATGTAATAAAATAATACTAATAATACCCCACCCCCTGCAATACTAACCAAGCCTTTCGTTTTTCCTGCTGGGAAAAGAGGTGAATTGCAGGGGCTTTGGAAAACGCACATCTCTCTCCCTTATTCCCACCCCGGTTATTGGTTCCCTTCGCTTCTCCTGAGTTTCTGTGCCTTTGTCCATTATTAAAATGGGTGCTCATATCTGCCCCCCCCCCCATTTTGGCATTGTTGGCTCGGCTAGTTGGGCAGATGCTCCTCCCTCTTTCCAAGAGGAAAGTTTGATTTATGCCTTATTGTTGCCATGTGTGATGCCTATGCAATACATGGGCCCCTTAATCTGTGGTTGGTGGGAAAGGTCTGTTCCTGCTCAATAATGTTTATTCAGAAGATCAAAAGCCAGCCAGATGGGCAGGGTATAAATAATAAAAATTATTATTATTATTATTATTATTATTATTATTATTATTATTATCATCAACCCTCAGCTAGAGCCTGTAACAGGAGAAACACCCCATAGGTTTGGACTATATAAACCCCACTGCTTGACTTTTCAGTCAGGGAAGTGAAGGCACCAAACCTGATCTCTCACTGTGGGATTATTATTATTATTTTAAAAAAGGAACAGGAACTTTAAATCTGGCACAGAAACCTGAATTTTGATCAGAGCAGTGGGAGAAAACTGTTTAACCCTTTTCCTCCTCTGCCAACTCCCTGCCTTGTTAGCTCTCTGCTTATCCATTTAAAGAGGTTCCTGAAAACATTTTTCGTCAATCTCCTGCGGGATTTTTTAGACAAGTCAGCTATTTGGCGCACCACTCGCCCAATCCCAATCCAAAAGTATTGCTGGGGTAAAGAGGTTCCTCCGATGTGTCTCTGAGCAGAAAAACCACCTCCCCTTAGAAATCTCAGATTGGAATGGACACTCAAGATGTACAATGGGGTTTATATTCCTGGTTACATCCTCCCTCTTCCTGTTGCCACCCAGTGCTGAGATTGTTGCCTCAATTTCTTTGAATAATAGTCCTCTGGCAGTGGTTGGTTCAGTAAATTAGAACCTATTCTTTAGATTACTTTTCTATCTCCTTTAAACATCACTTTGAGATTAGTCGGGATTATTTTATATAGTGGCAGTGTGGCTGAGAAAGCTGGAACTCCTAGACTTTCTACTACAAGGGGAAGTGGAGTTTTAAAAGGTCAATTGCAATATGCAACGCTCTGCGGGTATTCCATATTTGGGTAATTTGTCACCTGTGTTGGTGTCTTCTCTCACGTATTGGCAGCACAATTTAATCTCAATGCTTGTGATTTTTTAGGGCTCTCTAGAAAGACCGAAATTGCGAGTCTCATGAATGAAACATCTCTGGCTGCCATGATTGCAAAAAAAAAAAAAAAAAAAAAAGGATGTGAGGGGAGAATGAATATGTCTACTGTGTTCTAAATGCCTACCACAGCAAATAAAATGCCCAAACTTCATAAACTTTTTAGAAAACAAATCTCTTTCCCAAAGATACAAAAACACATATGCTAACATGCGGAATTAGTAACCCAATACAACTTTAAGTAAAACACAATAAACTGGATATATATGAGGCCCTAAAATACAAAGACCTCTGTGGAGTGGACAGGGAAGATATTTCAGGACCATTTGTTAGCAATGACAGAACTTTCCTTGTCTTACCGACTAACTGTTGAATGCTTGCTCTGTGGCAAATTGGCATTTCTGTTTCTGTATCTTGGTTAGCTACATGCTATAAGGCAATGATGGCCAAACTTGGCCCTTCAGCTGTTTTGGGACTACAACTCCCACCATCCCTAGCTAACAGGACCAGTGGTGAGGGATGATGGGAATTGTAGTCCAAAAACAAGGCAAATCTTGCCTACTTACATCATAGGTATTCTTGGGAAGCCATGATTGGCCATATGTGAAGTAGTTATCCATATTTCATAGTGTCCAGGGTATGCTACTGTAGTATGTGTGGAAAGTGGCATTGTCTACCAAATAGAATATATCAAATGTACTTCTCCATGCCCAGATTCTTTCCAGGCACAATTCAAAGCACTGGCTTTATTTATTTTTATTTTATAAAAATGGATATATACTGCTGTATCATAAAAATATATCACAACATATACCAACAGTATACAAGGAATTAAAACCAAACATCAGTAGATAGGCTTGACAGAACAGAAAAGTTTTCAGCAGGCGGTTAAAAGTTGGCACAGTTAGGTGGCAGCTGAATCTCTATTGGCAAGGTATTCTACAGGACTGGGCCAATGACACAAAATGTTTGTCGTCATCCAATGAGCCTCTCCAACCCCAGGAACCACCAGAGAGGCTCCTGCAGATGATCTCAGGGACTAAGCTGGGATATAAGGGTTCAGGAGATCCCTCTGGTAAAGGTAAAGGGACCCCTGACCGTTAGGTCCAGTCGCGGACGACTCTGGGGTTGCAGTGCTCATCTCGCTTTATTGGCCCGAGGTAGCCGGCATACAGCTTCCAGGTCATGTGGCCAGCATGACTAAGCTGCTTCTGGCGAACCAGAGCAGCTCACGGAAACACCGTTTACCTTCCCGCCAGAGTGGTACCTATTTATCTACCTGCACTTTGACGTGCTTTCGAACTGCTAGATTGGCAGGAGCTGGGACTGAGCAACGGGAGCTCACCCTGTTGCGGGGATTCGAACCGCTGACCTTCTGATCGGCAAGCCCTAGGCTCTGTGGTTTAACCCACAGAGCCACCTGTATCCTCTGATAACCTGGACTTAAGTTGTTCAGGGCTTTTACAACGAACACAGGAACCTTGAACCTGGCTTGGTAAGTATACTTAATGGCTCTTAAGAGCCTATGACCAGGGTATAGCAAAGACTTTCTTCTCCGGCATAAGCCTGAGTGTGTGTGTGTGTGTGTGTGTGTGTGTGTGTGTGTGTCCCTCCGATGCCCTTCTTCAGATGCTCCTATTTCACAGTTTAGGAGGTGGCAACTTTTTCTGTGATTGTGTCCCCACTTCACAGACTGTTCCCTGGCACCTTCATCAATGGTTTTAGGTGCCAAGTTAAAACAAGCTGTTCATGGGCATTTTCTCAGGCAGTTGATGTGTAAGTTATTTTGCCGCTTTACTTTGGTTATTTTAAGGATTTTTGTGTTTACATTGCTGCTGATAGCTTTGACACTCTGCCATTTGTGTTGTGTTGTGTGTGTGTTTTTTAAAAAAACATTGTTACTATGGTATTTTAACCTGTTCTAAGCTGCTCGGAAGGAGGGATATAAAGATCTTAAATTAAGGAAGTGTGTGTTTGTGTGTATGTGTTTAAAAAATCGTATCAGTAAAGGCTGTAGAATAGGTGGCCTATAGAATAAACATGGTACCTTACAATGTCTTCTCTGTTGTAGATTTGCACAATGGGTGAAATGAGCCCTATTCACTCATTGCTTCTTAGGGGAGTAATAATTTTGTGAAGGGCGGTGTGGGATCATGCCCGCCCTACTATTCCTCTTGTGTCCCCTGATTAATTTGATCAGTTGGTGGAACAGATTCCCACAGGAGGTTGTAACTCTCCTTCCTTGGAGGTTTTTAAGCAGAGGTTGGATAGCCATCTGTTGTGGATGTTTTAGTTCAGATTTCTGCATTGCAGGGGGTTGGACTAGATGACCCTTGGCGCCCTTCCAGTTCTATGATTCTATATGCTCATTCTGTCTTGCCTCAGTCAGCAATTGAGCCACTCAATTCTGCACCAGCTGCAGTTTCTGAACTGTTTCAAAAAGTACAATGCATTACAGTGATCAAACCTAGAAGTTACCAAAGAGTAGACAACAGAAGCTAAGCTTTCCCTGATCAGGTTGGAGCATAGCTGGGCCGCCATTCAAAGCTAATTGAAGGCAGTGAATACCACCAAGGCACTTGGGCCTGAAGCAACAGCAGTTGATTCATAAATACCTCAAATCTATGCACCGACACACATTTAGAGGAAGCATAACCCAAGCTCGTCCATCTAGTCTAGGGAACCTCTTTGTACAAATAGGGGGGAACTTGCTACACACATTGCAGATTATTGCTGTAACCTGCCCTGGGACCTTATGGTGAAGGGCAGGTAAAAAATCTAATTTATAACATTTAATAAATTAATTCTGAAGTGAAATCCATGCTGTGTGCATGTAGGCTCCCTGCCCAGTTTTGAACCCTGCATGCATAGAACAGACTCCCATGTTTTTGCTGTTTTTAATACTGAATTTTAAATTATTGTAACCCACCCTGATATTTGCTGGCAAAGGGCAGGTGATGGTAATAACAGTACTGTAGTTCAGAAATGTACCCAAAATGTGACTAGCAAGGCCATAGCCCTACAATCCGGTCTCATGCAGCTTATTAATAATATGAGGGGGGGCAATAAGTGAATAGGCCTTTGGTAATGTGAGATTTCACACAGCGTGCCACGCCTATTCTTCAGTAAATTTACTGAGGAAAAGAGGAGCAATATCTTGGTACTATCCCTTTGGATTTAAAGTGCTGCTCTTCCTCTTAAGCAAATTTACTCAATGGAAGATGCAGCAATATTGCTGCTGCTATGCTTGATTAAGTTTACTTACGGGAAAGCACAGTAGTGCACTGCTTGAAATGGCACAACTAAGTCTGTCCCTCATTTTAAAAAAAAAATCCTGTTTTTTTATCACATACGTTGCAAAAATGCAAAAAAATAAATAAGCAGTGTTGTGATAATGCAAGACATTGAGCAACTAGGGACAAACTCAATCGAAGGGAAATAAAGTGGAACAGAGGAATTCTGGTGCTGACACACACTTAGACGGGCAATATTATCCAGTGACATTAGATGCTTCTTGGCTTTTTAGTAAGCCACAGAGTTTTGCCCACCGCTGCCATTCCAGTCGTGAAACATACTGTACTTCTATTTATGCAGAGGAACTTCATCCTCTCTTCAAAATCTTCTCACCTCTGCAGTTCCCTGGGTACCCTCAAAATCTGGTCAAGAAGATGGGGGGGGGGGCGGACCTTCTACAGCTAATTTTGAGACTGTGCTGGGAGAGGAAGGGGATGTCCCATTGCACCATAATTTCAGAGATGCAAATAATCGTTGCTTTCTAGCCCTAAAATAAAGTTATCCTACATATTACCAGTTATTGTTTTTTAATGCATTATATAGAGGCCTAAACATGAGACAGTCATTATGACCTGTTGGTTTTAGGGCAGCTTAAGTTTAGTTTACTATGAAATTTAATGGGGGGAAATGAGAAAATGGTAAAATGTTAGTTAGTTTCCAGCATGCAGAGAAATTATATAGATGGAATTGTCACAAGGGGATGAAGTCAAAACAAACACTTTCCCAGACTGCATTCACACCATCCATTTAAAGCACTATGATACCACGTTAAGTGTTTTACCAAAATAAATCCCGGGAGCTATAGATTGTTAAGGATGCCGAAAGTTGATAGGAGACCCAAATGCCCTTCGCAGAGATAGAGTTCCCATAGGTTTCTGAGGAAGAGGGATTGACTATTAAAGTACCCTGGGAATTGTAACTCTGCAAGGGGCATAAAGTAAAGGTAAAGGACCCCTGACAGTTAAGTCCCGTCGCAGATGACTCTGGGGTTGCAGAGCTCATCTTGCGTTACAGGCCGAGGGAGCTGGTGTTTGTCTGCAAACAGTTTTTCCAGGTCATGTGGCCAGCATGACTAAGCCACTTCTGACACAACAGAACACTGAAACCAGAGCTGCGCACAGAAACACCATTTACCTTACTGCCAGAGCGGTACCTATTTATCTACTTGCACTTTGAAGTGCTTTCGAACTGCTAGGTTGGCAGGAGCTGGGACCGAGCAACAGGAGCTTATCCCATTGCAGGGATTCAAACCACCAACCTTCTGATCAGCAAGCCCAAGAGGCTCAGTGGTTTAGACTACAGCGCCACCCATGTCCCCTGTAAGGGGACATAGTTCAAGAGGCATAGTGGTTTCCTAATAACGCACAGCACCCTAAACAAACTACAACTCCCATAATTAATTGGGGGAAACCAAGGCTGTTTAAAGTGATACAATAGTTGTTTAAATTTGTGGTATTGGTGTGGCGCTAGACCCAGCTCTACACCAGAATTGATGAACCTGTAGTAGCAAAAGCTGGGTGGGAACAGAAATTGGATAGTTGAACATGAGAAGCAGAAATGGAAACAAGGGCAATGGTATGGGCTGGGACAGGAGAGATGAAGGGTTGCTATCCTTGCTGAAACATACAGATCACAGCCCACCTGTGAAATTTCTAGACCTTCAACCATTGAGTTGCAAATACTGTGGAATAAAAAATGTTGATGTCACTTCTGCAAACATATTAACAAAAAATATATTTGTGAACCCAACAGAGCTGCTCCCCCCTCCCATGTGAACATTTTCTCTTTTACCAGGATGATCAAGTTCTGAATTCTTTAATGTATTTTGTATCATAGCTATACATAAATAATGTTGATAATGTTCAAAATAATGAACTGGTATTCAGGTAATTGCACTAAATATTATAGTAAAGGAGACATCAGAACGTTGGTTAATATTAAACCACAACATTGTGTGTGTGTTTGTAAGCCATTACAGGTTTATTTAAATTTGCAGGATCCCTTTATATTGTTAAAAGTACTTCATTAGCAAACTGGTAGAGCCTAATAATACTGCACTGCTTTAAACATTAGCAAACTGGTAGAGTGGAATAATATTGCACTGCTTTAAAACTCTCTCCAAATTCCTAATTGAAAAATGATGCTAATATTTAAAATGTCCTATTAACTATTACGATTCTTTGATTGCCCACTATCCTTGTTTCATTATCATGTTTGTTTATCATGATGATATTCAGCCGTATAATCTAAAACACATATATTTTAGCCCTTGGAAAATAAAATAAGAGGCTAGTAATTTGGTACTAGAAAGTTAATTCGTGAAACCTCTGATCTTTAAACTGTCACATGACTATTGATTTTCAATATTGTAAGGCTCTGTGCCACCCTAAGCGTGTAGTTCAGCAGATTTGGAAGAGTTTTCCCCTTATCAGTTAAGTCCCTGAGTACTTGTGCATTAAGGCAACAAATATCCACGGTTAACGGTGTGTCACATGGTAACTGAGTGGACGTGCCAATTTTCTAATGAAGTTGGGTTGTTGGCAAACACACCAGTCATCATATATTGAAAGAGGTCTTCTTTTGTGTATTTCCAGCACACTTGAATGCTTCTAAAGATACCAGTTACATAATTGTCTAAGGGCCAAGCGAAGAGTGAAAATGCATCCAACCAACGCCAGCACAAAAGGGAACACAAAAAAATACTGGAATTAAAAGCAAAGTCGCACCAAGCCTGTAAACCTTAATAAGGCTGCATATTTATTTGCTGCTTGGGCTGAAGATGCTTTGCATTCTGAAGGGGAGGGGGGGGACTACGATTGAAGCACCACTATTTTAAAGCACTAAAAGAAAACATTTAAGGTAGCACTTATCTGCTGCTGATATTTACATCCGTTCTCCTCCCCCACCTGCACACTTTAATAGTAATTTGGCTATATAGTGTTGTTTTGCAAAACGGATTCACAGAATGTAGAATAAAACTAAATAGTTGGGCTGCCATAAAACTGGATTGTGTGTTTTTTAATATTGTTTTATAAATAAAAAGCCTGATTTCCTCTTTGACACTCCCCCCCAGTCACCAGATAATTAAATCAGCAATGGAGCCAGCACTACAGTTCTCATAAATAACTTGTCACTGCAGTTCCAAAACCGTGAAATAAGGGAACCCAACCAATTAAGTTCTTTCTTTACATAAGACCAGCCTATCACTTCCAGGATGTATCATAGAGTTGAAACCCACTCAGATCCATGCAGTGTACACCCCCCCCCCCGCCCAGACGAGTAGCAGCTGAAGGCCAAACTACGCGTAATGCCTACACTTCATTTTGTTCTGTGAATTTTAGGCACCGCTTGATTGTATGAAAACATCTAAGTGGTTTACAAAAATAACAAATGTTAAAATGGTTAAACAACAGGTCTTTTAAAATATCCCAAAGGACAATTAAAATTATCAGTGAATCAAAAATAAATAAAACACAAGTAACTTCTACAGGTCTGAATAGGAGTGCCTAAACAAAAAAATGTTTTAAGAAGGCACAAAGGAGAGCATATTTTAAAAGTTGTGTGAACTTTCTTTTGAAAGGCTATGAGGCTATGGTTGGGGTGACAAGCAGTATTTAAATCTGCAGTTGATACTGAACTGGGTGGGATAGCCAATGCCTCTGAAGAAAGAATCAGAATTAAAGATGACCTTAACAGCTTAGATAACTGAGCCAAAACTAACACAATGAATTTCGGTAGGGATGTATGTCAGGTTCTAAACTTAGGCAGGAAGAACAAACTGTACAAATATAAGATGGGGTGCACGTGAATTGCCAGCAGTACATGTGAAAAGGATCTAGGGATCTCAGACCACAAGCTTAACACAAGTCAACAGTGTGATGGAGCACCCTAGAAAGCTCTTCTAGGGTGCATTAACAGAAGTATAGTGTCCCGATCAAGGAAAGTAATAGCCCTGCTCTATTCTGCCTTGTTCAGACCACACCTGGGACTTGGCAAGATTGGTAAAGAAAAAGCGTTTTCTCTGCGTTGTATATGCAATATAACATTGTGACACCAGATGGAGCTGTGGAGTCCCGTCCTTCCCTACTGGATTTCCCTGTATGAGTTTGCAACAAGTTTAACTGAATCGCTTCTTTAATGTGTTAAGATAGATCCCACCCTGGAATACTGTGTACAGTTCCGGGCGCCATAGTTTAAAAGGGGATATTGACAAGCTGGAATATGTGCAGAGGAGGGCAACCAGGATGATCAAGGGTCTGGAAACCCAGTTTTATGAGGAATGTTTGAGGGAATTGGGTATGTTTAGCCTGAAAAAGAGGAGACTGAGAGGAGATATCATAGCCATCTTCAAATATCTAAAGGGCTGTCACATGGAAGATGGAGCAAGCTTATTTCTCCTCAGGAGGGTAGGACCTGAACCAATGGCATCATTTGACACTGGAACATCTATACCATACATTTAAAACATGGCTTCTCCTAAAGATTTCTAGGATCAGTTCGCCCTCACTGAACTGCAGTTCCCAGAATTCTTTTGGAGGAAGCCATGTGCTTTAAATATATGGGGTGCATGTGATTGCAGCACACTAGAATGTTCCTTTTAACAGCAATACTGATCTTGCTTTTTATGGTTTAGGTTCCCCTTCCTAGACCCACATTAAACACTGGTTACAGGGCTAAGTGGCTTTAGTTTCATATGAACATTTTTTTTTTTTTTTAACAAGGAATAATAGGACAACCAGGTCTGGAGGGGTGTCCTAGTCTATTAGGACTTACATGTTAAGGACAGAATATGAAATTGTAGCCGAGAAGGAAGGGAAGTGGATGATAAGTTCCATAGGGTATGTTGGATTGTCCAAACTGGTTTTTGAAAGACTCTTACGTGATAGTGGTTAAGATTGTTGCTGAAAACATAGGTGTGTTTTAATCAGAAGCAAAACCCACAAAACCCTGGTTTTTCTTTTAATAACTGCTTTTAAATATTTCGTTTTCAGTGGGGGATGTTTAAAATATGACCCTTTTCTTTAGGGAAGGCATCTTCTCTTTTTAATAAAATAAAAGTGGAGATAAATTTAAATAACAATGGAGGTGGATGGATTTTTTTTTATGAAAATGGTCTCCCTTGGACTGGTAACTGGTTTAAAGTCAGACATATCTCATAGTAGTTTTTTTTTTTTTTACTGGCATGGTGAAATATATAATGAAATTCAACAAGGAAACTGGAAAAACAGCCAAATTGGTGCAGCAAAGTGGTTAATAGGATCATTAGCCTACTCGCTGTATTTTTTTGGACACTGTGTGCCTGTACCAGAGTACTTGAGAGCAGATTGCGGGAACAGGCTGACAGTTACTAGCTAACTCAGCAGTGCTGGGTGCAAACTGCCATCTTCCTGTGGATTTACAGCTGCCACTTCTGCTACTTCAATTAGTTCTATAGCACACAGATGTTGCTTAAATGTTGCTGCTAATGATACTGCAATAAGCGTAAGATTCATGCCATATTTTGAGGCACGTAAATTTCTCAAGTGGCACAATTAAAGTGGAAATATTAGGTGGGGAGAACTTGGCAGTCTCTACAACTTGGAAAGAGCACCCGCTATGCAATAATGGGTCAAAAATTCATTCAAGTTTTACTGCTGTTCGGAGTTTTAAAAGACTTTTTCACAGTTGAATGCAAAGTAGTAAAAACCAGAGTATTAGGAAATGAGAATGCTGTTGTGTGATTCAGACATTACTTTTCATTTCAAATTGAAATCACATGGTTTGCGTTTGCGTACTATATTCTCGAACGCCGAAGGGTCATGTTAGAAATAATGGTTTTTAAAAGTAAAAAAGAAAACAAAACAAAAAAACTTGGAGAAAGTTTTCTCCTCCCCTTCTAACCCCCCACCCCCCCGCCAAACAATAGTAATGAATTAATTGCTGTAGATGCAGGAGAGTTAGGAATGTTGGCCACAGTAAGGGGGGGAGAGTGTCTCAAATTGCACACAGAGACAGCATCAATCATTTCTCAAGCCAGATGTAGCCTCCGAACTGTAGCTGACAACACATCTCATGTTTGTGCAGCTACCAAGCAATTATTCTTTCCATTATATCTCCCAATGACAGATCTCCAAACCCAAGGCTGTAAAAATTAGAGTTCGGGCTTATACAGTTCTGTCGGGTCTTTAAAAAAAAACCTAGGAAAACTTATCATAGTGGCAGTGTTTATGAGCTTGTCACAGTGCATGTACATAATTTTCATCAAAATTTCTGTTACCTCATTTCCAGTCCTTCAGGATTAGATTTATCAGCAGCTCATTCTAGGGAAAGCCCCACATCTCCTTCCTAGTGGTTTTCCCACGTAACACCCCCCACCCCTCCACAACTTTAGAAAACGAGAGGCTTTTAAAAAACAGCTTGCACCATTTCTTTTATCCTTCCTCTTCCCTCACCGACACCCCCATCGCTATGTCTTTTTGGCTGGTTAACTTATTTTTATTTATTTACTTGTAGCGTCAAGTAAACTAATCTGTTGTTCCTTAATTGGGATCCTTAAATATCTGCTCAGCCTACTGCTATTCAAGAAGATGCAAACAATGAATTAAACAGAAGACAGGAAGCATACACAGTAGAACTAAAAGACTGTCCCAACCATCAGTGTTTTAATGAGATGCATATGGGATAAAAAACCTGGGATACATGTGGCATCAAAACGCACACAAAATCTGGTGTTTAAAAATGTAAAACGATTAGGTGGAGAACACATGACAAGCAGCAAAAAAACACGAATGTAATTAAATCTACATCAAATGGGGTTTTAAAAACCCTAATAAAAGTTCTCTTAACAATTTTTTTCCCTGTGTTGCCCCGCTTCTTCTCTGTTTTGGATTATTTAACAGCAAATCTTACAGATGTCAGTTTTGTCTTGTTCTGAAGTAAGAAGGACAATAAGTTCCAGCTGACCTCAGTACAATGAATCTTGCAAGAGCACAATATGTATTTTATACTGGCAGTGAAAAGCTTACATGTAATTGAGAGAGAGGGTGGTAGTGTGGGTGAAAACGGGAAAGGGGGAAATGTCACTGTAGCATTTTTGTTGACACTGCACTATCTGTGTGTGCATAAGGAGTCCAGCACCTGGCAAACATGTGTATAAGCTGCAGAGGGATGCTCTAAACATTGCAGGGGCAGAGAGGGCTGAGGGACAGAATCAGTGTGTTTTGTTTTGTTTTTTTATCCTTGCATTTCTGAATATGAATGTATAAGGCAGGCTATGCTCCAAAACGAAGGAAACATGAACTTAATAGGAAGTGGCACGAGGAAAACTGTGCAGCATTTGGAAAACCTACCAGCATCTGGAATCCAAAAATCCAGTTGCATTTAACAGGTTATTCTTCCCCCACCCCAATTATAGGTCATCACATTATGTGCTTTAACGCTTAATCGGTTGCCTTTGCAGTGCTAATTTTGATAGACTCCGCATATTATTTAATTAATCCCACGCTGTCAGTTTAACTTTAACTACCTTCATACTGTAGCTGTTTACTGTCGTTTACATTTTAAAACAGCAACTTCTCTTTCACTTTTCTGCTACTCTGTCACCGCAAGGTATTAACATGTATCAGGCTGTATGCAATGTTGATTCAGATGTAAGTGCCATTGATTTAAATGGAGCCTATTCACGGGTGCACACGTAGCCTCAGACATGACCAGACTGAAACTGTATCACTGCATATGCAGTGATCCCCTTTAAAAACCTGGGTATTTCAATATTCCCCATACCATTCAGGTCAGAAAAGTAATAGTCTGTAGTTCAATCACATTTATAGTTATAATAAATACAGTGGTACCTCAGGTTACAGACGCTTCAGGTTACAGACTCTGCTAACCCAGAAATAGTACCCCGGGTTAAGAACTTTGCTTCCGGATGAGAACAGAAATCGTGCGGCGGCGGGAGGCCTCATTAGCTAAAGTGGTACCTCAGGTTAAGAACAGTTTCAGGTTAAGAACAGACCTCCAGAATGAATTAAGTTCTTAACCTGAGGTACCACTGTAATAGTCTTCTTTAAATTCAGTTTTCTTAAAATTTTAATTTATTTGAATGTGGGCTATATATGGGTTTTGAAGGGAGAGAAATTATTCCCAGTCTTAGGAAATGTTTTCTTTTCCATTAAAAAAACAGCCCACCTGAGTCCTTAATGTAATTTTGAGCAAAAATCAAAACTCCCTAAGTTTGGTGGTGTCTGAAACTGCAGAACTCCAGTCTCAAACACCCGGACCTTTTAAACAACGTAATTATCTTCAAAAATAGTATTGCTTTGCCAGTTATGAATCTCCAAGCTAGTTATATTAGATATGATACATTATACCTATTTCTTCATGCTGCAAATTTACATTTCTACAGTACTTTAGCGTAATCAAAGGCTATGTGCAATTGACACAGATTGTCTCAGGACAACTTTATGCCATGTTTACTTTGTGGGAGAATGGTGGTAGAATTTTCAGGCCATGTTTTGGACAACCAAGCTTCAAGTCTTTGCCCATTGCCCACTTGCCACCTGATGGTGAAAATTTACAAAATGCAAGAGACTAGCTGGACCAGAATCATTTAAATAGCTTTATAAGTATTGCATAAATAAAAACCTAAATATTTCAGATGGAACATCCAATCTGAGTGGACTGAGAGATCCTGTCTGTATATCAAGTTTGCAAAAGCACTGTCCATAAAACAGTTGCCTGATTAATGTGGAAGAAGCTCTTTCTTTTGCCTGCTGTTCGTACTTAAGAATCTTAAAACTAAGCAGCAAGGGCTGTTTGGGATTTGGCATTTCCTGCCCATGAAAAAAGTCGTGCATGCATCATAGAGTAATACCCCTCTAATCCTTCATGTCAAGAGGCAGAGGCCCACAGAGCAACACACATTATGGTAAACTCGACCCCCCCTCCCTTTGCACATCCCTGAACTGCCACATATTTTACTAGTGTACAGATTTTCCTGCATTGGGATTTATTTACACTGGAGAATGGTGGAGTTGGTCGTTTTCCTCTGGTAAAGAAACAGAGTAGTTTCTGCTTCAGTTCTACATGTTCTTTTGTTGACCTGTCTGATTATGGTGCAGCATAATTTCAGAATAATTATTGGTGATGATCACCCTAATGCCCTTTTGTTAATCATATGGTTCACCTCTCTTTCCACTACTGTGCTGGTTATTAACTGCAACTTTAAAGGCCACGTTCTGGATGTTCCTCTTAAGCAGGTAGACCTACAGATGATGCTGAACTACAGAGCCCTTCATCCCTCGCCTTTGGCCATGCATGCTGATGGGAATTATTATTCGGCAACAACTGAAGGGCCCATGTTTCCTCTCACCTGTGCCAAAGCTCTTTGCACATTCTCAGTGACTGTAGGAATTAAGGGCTGTAAACCAGGGAAAAAATTGTGCTGGCCGACTTGTCCCATTAATTGCCTATGGGAAGCAACAACAACACAACCGAATGCAACCCAAGCTATAGTCCCCATGGGCTTGTGGTTGGACAGGTGATCACAATTGATGTCGGGATGTAAGTATGCAGGTCTCATTTGCACTACATCTTCAGTTATGTCCTACAAGGCCTTGGCTTAGATGAGAGTTTTGGGTATTACTGGAGCTGTTTTGCCCTCTGAACTGGTGGTTTGCGTGCTAAGGCTCCCTTTGTAGTTTTGTGAGAAATGCCAGTATCTATACTGAAATCAGTTTGTCAGTCATTTTAGTGTATTAGCCTAATGCCTTTATTTGGACTTTCTGGTGACAAGCCAGGAAGCATCATCATACATATTGGTTCTGTGGATTTTACTAGTAGAATGTTTTATATACTGAGCATAGAAAACAAATACAGCTCCTAATATCCATAGGTTGAGATTCAGATTTGTAAATGTGGCATCAATATGGAATGGGTTTTTTAAAATGGAAATTCTACTCGCCTTCACCACAGCTCCTGCACCACACCAGCCCAAAGAGGAAAGAATGCCCTTTTCCCCCACATAATTTATTATTTCTGTGATTTATCAAAGCTTTCTATGCTTGGCACATAACTGGTCACTTGTGATTTATACACCAAAGAAGTAAGTAGCTCCTTGTTCGAATAAGGAAAAAATGGCTAATGCCGCAAGAGCCTCACAAAAATGGGAATATTTAAAAAGAAAAAAAATACCTAAATTGGTGCAGTAATATATGAATGGTAACTTAATACACTGAGAAATTTCAGAAAGGCTTATGTGCCGATTTGCTTGGCTCTGGTATTTAGGGGGTGGGGGGAATCAAATCTATGTAGTTACCTTAGCAACTGCCATAATATGTTTGTACTCTTGCTGATAGACAGATTAGGCAAGAAATCCCTGGTGTAACTCCATAGTCTACACTAGGGATAAACCTGGCCATGGTCCCCTCAAGAAGCCCACACAGTACGGTAAAAAAAGTGAACTTTCACATCTTTAAATGTTTTTTAGCTAGCTATCTTGTGTGGCTTTGAATACAACTGGGAACATGTGCACTTTTCTGAAGGAATGCCCGGCGTGCCCCCTTTGCATCCCTGGGAAAAGAAAGATGCCAACCTATGTTTAATCAGCTACATCAAAAACACAACAGGTGACGGATTGCCAGAAAAGCCCTCCCCAAAGAATAAATTTTCTGTTCACTGTTGAGATGGTGCACCAACTTCCTTCCACTTCCGACTTTGCTAGTTCATTTCGTATTTCAAATATGTTCTGTAATATATAGGCCAGCCTTTTGATCCACCCCCCCCCTTCTTCTTCTCTTTTTCTAACTTCAGGCCTGTGTCCTCTTGTTATGTAGGAATTAATTATGATGTTATCTCATATAACTCATTAGTATCAATTAATTCTTTCCCTTTCATGATTTTATATAGCTAAATTAGATCATCTCTTAGGACCTTAAACATCAGTATTGGGTCCGTTTAGACTTCTCTTCTTCTCCTTTCCCCCTGCACCGTCTTAAGCACAGAGCTAAAGATTCTGGAAGTGCATTGTATGTAACCTGGTTAGTAACACAGGTCGCTTTAGCTTTAGACATTGCACTGGTTGCGGAGTCTAGCGAGAAACCTTGTTTTTTTAAATTTTATTCAGATCCTCACCTTAGATGGAGATCAAATTATCTATTTCTTCTAAATGTTGCGGGTGAAGGAAAATCAAATGATGTGATGAACTTTCTGCTGCAAAATGCATCTTCAGGTGCCCATGCTTATGTACATTATACAAGTGGGCCCCTGCAGCCAAATGTTGCAGTGCAGAGTCCTCCTCTTCCTCAGGGGTTTAGCCATGCATTTCATGTTTCTGTCCGCTACCACCCCAACCAGTATTCTTTTGTCCATGGAGCACACATGATCAGCGCTAGGCTGTTTTTGACGTTTGCTACAAGCCAGGTAAATAACGGGTCAACGTGACACAACTACATGGATTGAACTGGGGCTACATTTATTGTCTGCATATCTGAGCGGAGGGAGATCAACACTGCAGTAGCAGTAAGCCTAACTGAAAAACCTTGGGAGAGTCACCTAGCCCAAGGACAAGAGGCTTGAAGAGAGTCCATGGCTAAGGTGAGCAGGGAGGGTTTCCTGGCATGCCACACACACACACAGCCCGGCCACACAACTTTGGAGGAGTAAAACCGGTCAGCCTGAAAGTCACCGTTTCCAGGAAACAGGCCACACAGCCTACAGCAGCTGGAAACACCAGTCACTTGCAAACATGCCTAATGGTCCACCTCACCTGATGGTCTCACTCCTCTTCCCTCTCCTGCACCTACCTGTCAAATTTGACCAGATTGACCTATTTATTCACACTCACCACCTAACCCCCAACTCCCTACAGCTCACTACACAGAGTTGTGGGGTGAATCTGCCCACAAGACAGGCAAGAAATTGTACTTTGCTCCAGAGTGTCTGGTTGAAACATGTACTGAAGCAGAGCAAAGGAACATATAGTCTGCTAACTCCACCGCCAGTGACAGCCAATGTGTGTCACACCAATCCCCTCTCTTGAGCCACAGTTTTGCACCGGCTGCAGTAGTACGTTTGCGGATGGATATCCACACTGGTGCTAAGCCCCAGCTACATTGAAGTCTTGGATTCATCCATTGAGTAAACTGTGATGCAGCTTTTGCTTCCATCCCTGGAGACATTTAAAAATAGCTTCTCAGCATGAACTGGGAAATGACTTTTCCAGACAATTAGCTGTTTCCCTTTACCCATTTTATATCTGTGTAACATTTTGGTGTTTTCTCCTTTTCCAGCCTCTTCATTCCAATATAATAAGACAGTATCACAAGTAACATTGAGAGTAAATGATACAATAACAACGATGATGAGAATTATAAAAAATAAGAATTTTAAAAAATTAAAAGCAGGATACATAGAACTAGATTTTAGTAAGAGATTGGTCAGGCCACTTATCCATCTAGCTAGTACTGTCTACACTGACTGGCAGTGGCTGTCTGGTATTTTCAGGCAGGAGTTCCTTCCAGCTCTTATCTGAAAATGCTGGGGATTGAACCTGGAAAATTTTGCATGCAAATCTTGTGCTCTGGTTTCCAAAATGGGTAGCTCTCTCTCCCTCAGTAATCTATTCAGGACTACCTGACTACAATTGGTAAGAACTAAATATTAGCTGCAGCTTAGAAATGTATGTACTTTAGAGTGTGATGAATAGGAAACAGTGGAGTTGCATTCTAGGCTGCGTGTGTGTGTGTGTGTACATGCATGCATGCATGTGGCAGGGAGCAAGAGAGCAAAATTGGTAGCCTTGGGAAACCCATAATCTCGCATGCTAACTTACTTCACAGCTAGACTAATCAACTATCATGCATTCTAGTTAAAGCTGTTTTAAGAGAGGGAGAAGGGGGAAGTACAGGCGACTCCCCACTTACATGGGCGTTACATTCTGGGCCCCTGCATGCATAAATGAAATTGCACAAAGTGGGGAGCACCCTCTCTGTCGCTCTCTCTTCAATCCACAACAAAAAATACTGTGTCCCAAAATAACCACAATTAGAATTGAAGCTCTGGGGCCAGAAAGAGGCTGGAGGATGTGCAGGAAAGCGGCTGCTTCTGCTGCGCTATTCAGCACATCAGCTGTTAGGCGGGGAGGTTGAGCAGCATAAACAAGGCCTTGCTCCCCCTCCGGTCTCTTCGGGGCTTCCTCCCTCTACACTGACGTCTTCTTTGGGCTCCAGGGCAGGTTTCTTCATGGGCCTTGGGGACTCTCCAGCTCTCTCCAGCCATTTCCGGGCTCAAAATGAGCTATTTATTTATTTCCTGGTGCCACGCCACAAGTAGAACGCGCAAACCTGTATATGGTTTGATTGCAAATAGAATCACAGTAGGATAAGATGATCTATTTAGGAATCAAGTCAGGGATGCATATCTATGATAGTTAACAAAAGAAACACAATTCTATTGGGGAAGAGTTTTAAAAGGCATTTGAGAGACTAGAGAGTAGCACAGGGCACTGAAAATTAGGAGAAGAATTATGGAAAGGTGAATTAGGAGGGCTGTTTCAGCATTATGTTTGAAAACCAAAGGGTGCCTTCTGCTGCTGTAGTCTCTGAAGAGCAGTGATTAATTCCCCTTTTATATTTCCCAGAGGGAGACTTGGTCAATGATCATATTGATCCCCTATTTGTTTGATCTTCTTCTCACTTGGCAGATCAAGCAATTGAAATAGTTAGGCAATGTAACAACAAAGGCCTCTCTCTCTCTGCCAAAATGGACATAGAGTAGCAATTCAAAATAAAGAAATATTTCAGAGCGGTGGTAACAGGAGATTATTGTAAACCACTTCCAGTCATCCAGCGAAAGTTTTAAAAAGCAAAGTGTGTACTAGTGATATTACAATTGAAAATGCAGTTGAAACCTAAATTCAGTGGTAAAAGATTATGCATGCCTTACAATATAAGGAAAATACTGTGGCCCTTGGTTACAAAATGTAGTCATAGATTTAATACTTCTTTTATATATAATGCTTACAGTGTTATCTCAAAGTCCTGCCTTGTTAAGATAACCTCTTAATGCGGTTTCCAACTGCAAGTAGGGGCAGAATATGCCGCCATCTCATTCCACTTTTAAAAATATATTGGAGAATTTTAAATGTCAGGCCTCTGATTTTTATTTATTTATTTATTTCAACCCATTGACTTCAGTAGGTTTTACTTTCAAGTCACTTGCAGCCTGATTATCAAATCCTTTGCTCATGGAGCAAGTAAGTATGGATCTTGGCTCTTCTGCTAGGATACCACTGGCATTTGTGTATGCAGCTGTGACCTCACCTTGCACAGGAGCTGCCATAAGTGCAAGTTACTCACCAGTCTCCTTGCATAGTATTTTGTGACCCTTTCAGATGCATTAAAACTATGGTGCAATCAGTAAGTATGGAATAGGCTTAAATTGACATATAGGGAGAGGAGAGGGCTCCTGCTTGGGGTTCCAGCTAACCATTCCCTCCAAGTAGGAGGGAAAAATATTTTATGACTGCTAAGCATGTACAGTCCTAATTAAGTTGTCTTTTTTTCTTGGGGTGGGGGAGGATTTCTGCAAGCCAAAAAGTCCACCTGAGCATCCTCATACCTACCTCTCATTTCTAAGTAGCTCAAGTTTTGCTTCAGTTGTATCACATCTGAGTTCATTAATAGCAGAAACAGTAGTTTTACCCCAGTTACCAAGGATAAAGCATCCATTAGCTAGTACATCCTTCCGTTCTAGGATGCATCCTTCCGGTCCTAGGAACAGGGTGACAGCCTTATTTCACTTCTAATACCTAGCTCCTTCTCCTGCTGTGATTTTGCTCAGTGTTATAGTGCAGCAGTGGGAAATGTGTGGCCCTCCAAAGGTAGATGGGCTTATGTTGGCTTATGTTCAAAAGGATCATGGGGAGTTCAAGTCTAACAACAAGTTTTCCACCCCATCACAGAATGACAGTGGTGGCTTAAAGACTGACACATTTTTATTGTTTTAGTGTGCTAGTGCCAACTTCTTTATATGCATTTGATAAAGTGGACTGTGATCCCAAAGACTAGTCTGTGCATTGATGTGCTGCTGGCAGTAAATGGGCAGAGAAGAATGACTCTAATCAAAGCTGAACCTTCAGTCTCCTGCTTGCTTACAAAGCGAGTGGGTTTTAGCTAGCTAAGTTATAAAACATACAGTATACTCTGTACATCTATCTATCCTTCTGCTGTCTATGTCACTCATTAATTCCAGTCTGGCTTTTGCTTCTCTAGAAAGCTTCCTTCTAGACCCTTTATGGCATGAGCTCTTCTCAATCACGCTGCCTCTAGGAGGAGCCACACATGTCAGGTCCATCCTTGAAATGAAGATGAAAAGCATGGTTGTGTTGTGATATCTAGACAGACCCTCCATGTCTTTACCTGCCCTACACCTTAGCCAAAACACCCAGGCCAAACAGAGAGGTCTTTGTGCTTTAATGGGCCCTTGTGCTACCCTGAGCTGCCTTTCTCTTTGCTTGTAGTTTTCTGCAAGCAGTTGTGCTATTTTCTGTTGGAAACCAAAAGCTGGGCTTGATGAACTTGACCTGATCCAGGCAGGTCACAGCTATAAGACCAATTTCCCCAGAAATGATGGAATGCTTCATCTGCATGCTTCATGTGTGGAAACATACTAGGGCATACCATTATCAGGTCAATCAAAACACCATAAAATAGTTTGTAAGCTTTCAAGTTTTCCAGAAGTCTTCAACAGGCTAGTCACAATATGGAGTGTGGGAGGAGATAGTAAGCCTCCCAGTGAGGCTCTCTAGGTGCTATTTTGGTTTCAGGCTGCACTTAACAGATGCTGTAGGAAACAGTGGTTGCTCTCCCATATTTGAGAAACCCAGGTTTGTCTCCTTCCTTCATAAAGCTGGGTCTAGTAAAGGTTATTGTTCTGATATGGATTCTGGATTTTTTTTTAATGGACCATTGGGGCAACCTTTTTTCCCTAAGCACTTTACCAAATTGCCATTTATTTCTTTAGAGGTAAGTTGAATTAATTCATGCCCAAATGTATGAGATAGGTTCTGTTTTACTAGGCAGTGTTAAGTTCGGTCGCTTTCTTTTTCATATGGTCATTTAGAAAACAAGCGACCCTCAGTCACCCTTACTTCCCCCAGACTTGCCTACCACATATAACAGAAGGTGGATGAGGCATTTCCGAACGAGATAATGATGCACCGGACAGCTGCAGCAGTTGTGGAGCTCTTTGCCACTGTGAGCTGCTCTGCTAGCTCAGAACTTATGGAAAATATATATGGCATCGAGGGCCCTGTAGACCTGTAAAAAGAGAAAATGCCAAAGAGAAGGATTGGATTTCCCCATTGGAGAACTACATTTTCCATGATGTGTTGTGGCTTCTTCCTCTTTCCCCCATGAACCAAGAAGATGAAATGCATCAAGAAATCATTGTTCATTATGAGAGATGCAGTTCAGAAGATGTGGTTGAAGATCATCCCATTCTCCTGCCTGAGGTTTCTTCCTAGGCAATGACATTTCCCATGCAGGTCCCATTAAGGTTGCACAGCAACAGCTGCTCTCTATACCAGGGTATTATTTCTACTGGCTACATATTCTTCCCTTGGGAAATCAGGGTTTCCAGACCTAAATGTTCAGAACTCATGAGTCAATTCCTAACCCCACCCGTGCCCCCCCCCAAAAAACCATGAGATTAAAATAAGTTAAATATTTAGGGATCAATTTTGTTGGTTTTAGTGAAAACTTTCTGAAACCTTCAATGGAGCTATGTGTTTTCACGTTCACACTAGTAGTAAACGCTTAAAATATATAAAAAAAATCTAGTATTGATGAGACTTGTGTGATAAAGTTGGCATCTCTGGCAGCAATCTAATGGGACATTTTTTTATTACTAATTGAGCCAAAAAGACTTGACAATTTTCATTCTCTTTTCAATGGCATGCATGTGAATCTATAAGGCTGCTTTAGGCTAAGTCAAGCAGCCTGGATCAATTTTATGTAGCTCTGCATTGTATTTCCCAGCCCTGCCAGCTAAGATCTTTTAGCTGAAGGTGATGAGGACTGAACTTCGAACCTTCTGCTTGCAATAGCGTGTGCTGTGCCACTAGACCAATATGATTTATTCATATATTTATTTATTAAATTTATCCATTTATATCCCAACCTTCCTCCCTAAGGAGCCTGGGGCTAGCCTATAGCTCCATACTGGAAGAGAAGGCATTCATTCATTCATTCATTCATTCATTCATTCATTTAAATTATGGTTATTCCTTTCATTCTATACTGCTTTGTAGTTTTAAGGGAAAAAATCTCAAAGCGGTTCAAAACACATTAAAACATCAAATTAAACAATCCAGTATAAAGCAGTACTGAAAGTCAAATTCAAACCCATCATACATGGAGTCCACCTAGGCAGTTCCTATTCAGGCTCTCACCAGACCCAGGATGATCTGAAAGGGCAACAGGGTTTAGTGAGCAGGAAGAGCAGGCGACGGGGGGCAGTTCAGACTCCAAGGCTGAAGTGGAAAGAGGGGGGTCAAGTGGCTGCTGAAGAATCTGAGGAGTTTCCCCCTCCTGCTGCAACAAGGTTCCCCTCCCCCCCAGTCTCCCAAGAGCAACCAGAATATTGAAGAGAGCAGAACCAGATGCAAGAGATGTGCAGATGAGGTTTGAGACTGCTTGGGAAACATCCAGGAGAGGAGGAGCCTTAGAAAGGGTGGAAGGCAGGGACCTTCAGTCCTGGCAACTGCTCCCTGCTGGTTATTGTTGCTGAGTCCTATGCCATTTTTCTTGAATAACAGAGCCTTCCATCTTTTGTGCTGACCTGTGACTTGACTCCAGCTTGGACAACTGGCTGCTCTTTGAATCTGTTTAGTCATATATGGTATGAACCTGTATCTTTGTGGTGACTTTACAACACAACCCATCTTGTTCCACCCATCTGATATAACCCAACTGTGTAGGAAAAGGTGTGCCCCTTTTTGCATTGCTAGCATTCTACTCCCACAATGTGCCAATATATCTGATGTGAGGTGGTAGTAGTAGCCTCTGCTGGGTTAGGGTGCCCATACAGCATGTAAAGGCTTTTAGGCAGAAACCTGAACACTTAAGAGAGGAAGGGCGGGGTATAAATTTAATAAATGAATCTGTAAACAAATTGAAGGAGAAAATTCTTTGTTTTTCTGTAACTTATTAACCTAGTGTCTTCTCCTTGCTTTTAGGGCTGCTTGCCCTTGCAGAAGGCCACCACCGCCCCTTCGGGTCATTTTTATATCCATGTGTTTTAAATATTAAGCTATTTTCATTATCAGCTCACAGTGCTTTTTGATTTTAATGAAAAATCCATAATCTTTGTCTCCTCTATGAAGTAGAGTTCCAGCTACTTCTTTGGCTACCTTAATGAAGAGCTACAAATCATGATGAGAAACAGGAGTTTTTTCTTCTTCCTATCTGCTTTCCTATCTATCGTCCTACCTCTCTTACCTTAAAAAAAAAGGATATTCTTTATATGTGAACAATGGAATGGCTGATCTGAAAGACTTCCTCATGTACCTGGGGGGGGGGGGGCGAGAGAGAGATATTTTGGGGGAGAGAAGCAAACCAACCACCAATAGATCATTGGGCCCAGGCAACATTAAGCCACGTGATTCTTCTTTCAATATTTGCCCTCCAAATGTTGCTGCACTGCAATTCCCATCAATCCCAGGGACTTGTTATGCATTGGAGAACTCCTGGCTTGACAGCAGTATATGTGATATAAGGGTCTTGGTAAACCACAAGCTTAACATGAGTCCACAGTAAGATGCAGCAGTCCAAGAAAAGCTAATGCAATACTAGGCTGCATTGACAGAAGTAAAGTACTGTATCCTGATCACAGGACACAGTAACAGTACCATTCTATACTGCCTTGGTCAGACCCCACCTGGAATACTCTGTCCAGTTCTGGGCACCACAGTGTAAGAAGGATATTGACAAGCAGGAATGTGTTGAGCGGAGGTTGACCAAGATGATAAAGGGTTTGGAAACCAAGCCTTATCAGGAATGGTTGAGGAAGTTGGGTATGTTTAGCCTGAGAGAGGTGGATTGGATTGGATTTATATATCGCCCTTCATCAAAAGATCTCAGGGCAGCTCACAATAATATAATATAGGAAAATAGGAAATTCCCAGGGGTCCCTGTTACACATCCTGTGCATTCCCCCAACGTGAGGGTAGAACCGACTACCCTGATATCTTCAAATATTTGAAGGGCTGTCACTTGGAAGATGGAGCAAGCTTGTTCTTTTGCTTCAGGGTGTAGGAGCTGAGCACAACAGCACTCCCTCCTTCTGCAGTTGTGTGCTGGCGGTGCAGCGGCAGCAAGAGGCCCCATTAGCGAAAGCATGCCTCTAGTTAAGAACAGTTTCAGGTTAAGAACGGACCTCCGGAATGAATTAAGTTCGTAACTAGAGGTACCACTGTATTCATATCCATCAGGGCCAGTAGCCTTATACTCCATGAATTTGCCTAATCCTCTATTACAGCCATCCAATCTTGAAGGCAGCACATTGGCTACACCTGCAATAGGCACGTAGTCCTTCTCTTATCCTGTCACATAACATACAAATGTTCTGAATACTGGTCCACAATTCCCCATCTTGTTTACTAGCAGCAAGAGGGAGAGACTCGGCTTTTAGGGACTTTAAGTGAGAGGAGAGGACTGCTTCTGTGCCTTTCTCAGCTAGTGTGCAAACAAATGCTATCATCTTCCTTTTTTGTTATTATTTCTGCCTTTTGATGGCGGATGAAGAGAGGCAGGGGTCCATTTGGTGCCTCAGCCACTGCTGGGATATAGGGGGAAGAAAACTGTGACCAGAGTCTCTAATCTTCCTGCCTCCGTTTTGCTGTTAGAACGGATAGAAGCTGCTACCCATTTTTAAAAGGAAAGATCAACAAGTTCCAGCGCTATCCACTCGCATCAGGGCACCTGTGCTTTCGACTTCCCTCCACTTCCAATTTGGCAAAATGAGGAGGCACATGGCTTGCTTTCATCTATCTCTCATTGCCCGTATGCCACATGAATGCATTCCTGACTCTACTCTCTACCATCTTCATGGGTGGCCCTGGCATTCAACCTGTGATATAATGAAGGATGTGCCTGCACAAATTCTTGCCAGTTTTATTGCAGCCATGCAAAGCTTGAAAGCTAGTTAGCATCATTATGGTGCACTCAAACCAAGGGTAGAATTTAATTAAATACTGGCATTCTTTTTCAAAGCTGCAGTACTTCTCCCTATTGAAATAGTAGTAAACAGTAGCAATGTGGTAGAAGTAAGGTATAAACAATAAGACAGGGATCGTTCCTGGCCAGACAAATATCAGCAACTATAAAAGCATAAGAGTATTAAAATAATCAAAGAATCAAAATTCTGAGCAGTAAACTCCCACAATTAGCAGTTAGAAAATATCCAGATAAAAATATATGCTTTTAATAAGTGTTTGTAATAACCTTGACAACTCTGCTTCCTATTGACTTTTAAGGTGAAAATTCAACATGTGCCTTTACATCTAACATTCACATTAAGGAAATCGAATAGTTCCAGCCAGAAGGAGATACTTGGGTTTCAGCAAGAGGAAAGGGTGAATTGGAATTTGATGAAGGCTCCTCAGAAGCTGCAATTTGCATTGGTGCTAGTAAGTGATACCTCCCCCAAAACCCAAATAGCATCAGGACTGCAGCAGATGAGGAAATAATTTAACCCCTCTTCTTCCTGCCCCTACTGTGATCTTGATCATTAGCTACCTCCCCTCAGGGGCTGTTGTTTGCATTTTCAAACAGCACATGCATGTTAAGTGAGTGCCAGTGTGTTGTAGTTGTTAGTCTTGGACTAGAACCTGGGAGACCAGGGTACAAATCCCTACCAGGTGACCTTAGGCTTGTCAACTTCTCTGAACCTAGCCCAGCTTTGGTGTGAGAAAAATATAGGAAGAGGTAGTATACCATGTATGAGGCTCCAATACTTTGGCCACCTCATGAGAAGAGAAAACTCCCTGGAAAAGACCCTGATAATGGGAAAGATGGAGGGCACAAGGAGAAGGGGACGACGGAAGACGAGATGGTTGGATAGTGTTCTCGAAGCTACCAGCATGAGTTTGACCAAACTGTGTGAGGCAGTGGAAGACAGGAGTGCCTGGCATGCTCTGGTCCATGGGGTCACGAAGAGTTGGACACGACTAAACAACTAAACAACAACAAGAAGTATACCATGTATGGCACCTTGAGCTCCTTGAAGGAAAGGTGGCATATAAATGTAATAATAAATAAGCACAAAGGTGCATTTAACCTCATACTTAGTTTGATCTTACTGGGATCCACCACTGGGTCTTGGGATCCTTATGATGCAGTTGCCAAGATGCTAGAACATTTTTGGTAGGGACTGGATGGAATCAGAAGGAACTTGGAGAAAGCCAGACTTTCTTGGGTGTGTTGTTATTATTTGGTGGTGGTGTTATTTCAAATGTGGTAACCACTATACAGTTTTGCATTCTTGCTTTTTTTCATAATTATGTGTATTTATTTGATGTTGTCACGGTATGTGAGGTTAGTGGGCAAGAGAAATCTTAGATTTGCTGTAGCTCAGGTAGTGATGTGAGGGGAGAAAATTCTCAGGAATTAGAATATTCTCTGCTAGAAAATTCTCTGGAGAATATTCTCCTCAAACTGTAAATTCTAATGTAAGAACCAGCTTTACAACCCACATTAAAAAATATAGTAAATAATAAGTCAAGCTTTGATATTGCCAGTGTAAGTAATGAATAATGATTTCTTTTTTCATCCAGAGAAAGCATTTTAAATTTTTGTTTAGTTTTAAAAATGCTATGCATTTAATTTGATGGAACATTTGAATTTGTATGTATTTCAACTATATGTAATAGCCTTTTTTTCTATTTTGGTGTGACCTTATTCTTAGCAATTCTATAACCTTAGCCATACAGTGTGATTCCCCCCCCCCCAGAAAATAACTTTAATCCTCTGTACACTTAAAGTACCTAGGCCTATACAATTATGTGTAACAGTACGTGAGGTGGCCTTGATTTAAAACAGTTGATGTTTCTATATTTTTACTTAGTTTTCGGTTGCCATCTGAAGAAGTTTACCCATGAATAAACACGTATATTAACTAATTATATTATTTTCAATGCATTAAAATTATATCATTTTCAATTCATTAAAATGACTATTCTCCTATTTTAAATGAAAATTCTCTGATATTCTCGAGAATATTCTCCAAAGGATTATTTTTGAGAATTTAACATCACTAAGCTCAGGTTTTCTTTGAAAAGAGAAGTACCATGGTGAGAAATGGAGTTCCTAATAAGAATGACAACAGATGCACCCAGTAGACGCCTTTGTACTTTGATTATTTGACCTTTTGACCTTGGACTGACTTTAAGTGAGCACTGGCTACATAGCATGTTACATGTAGCTTTTGAAAACCCTGCTTAGGAGCCATGGCTTGATGGGCAACTGATAAATATTTAATCTCCACATTAAAAATATGGAACATAATAGCCATTAAAGTTTAGCAATAAAAAACAACAACAATGCTTCTCTCTCGATCTGAATAGGTGCATGGCAGTATTTTTATTAGGGTAAAAGAAAAGTTTAGACAGGGAAAGTAAAAGTGTGAAATCTTAACCTGGATGAAATGTGCTTGCCAGTGTTGAAAGGTGTTTCCTATTTTTCCTATCTTATCATCTGAAGTTTGAATTTAGTGTCAAGAATTTGCAATGTAAACAAAACAAATTGCTTCCTTATATCGTTTCGGAATAGAACAGAAAAGTTCAGCCCAGATAAAAAGCTCGATTCCTAATATTCCCTTTATTCCCATCCCCACCCCACCCCAATTTAAGTGGCGACCTTTCATTTATAAATTACTTGGGAATTGCCCTTGCTTTGGCAGCTGCTGCAAACTGGTATGAACATTACATAATGTTAAATATTGATTCTTGTTAGATAAAGCTGTTACAGGGATATCACCCTTTCATATCAAATGTGCACAGAAAATTACCTTAGTCTGATATTTTCTTAGAAATTTGACAGCTGATTTCATGGCGTGCTCATATCGATATATATTGATTAGTTAAATAAGATGAGTTCTGTTATAAAAAATGCATATAATTTAAGGAACAGTATTTTATGATAAGGTGAGCATAGCAGCATTTTTAAAATAAGAAATTCTGTGGGTAAAGCTATTGTGAAGCAAATTACACCAGCTACTACTATAATATGTGCTAAATTGCATATAGAATTTGGACAGATGCAGAAAGCTGACACTAGAGATCATACTGTCCTGAATCACTATGTCACGGGGTGAAATAACCTTCAAGAAAAGTGCTAACCTTCTCATCAGTGACTAGGTTATGTTTATTTTCTTATCTCAGGAATTTCTTAGTACTGCAAAGAAGGCAGTGTTAGAGTTGCAGTGTTTATTAAAAGGTGAGACAGGCTAACTATATATGTATTGAGCCGTCATCCTGGGAGCATCTTCTTCACATGCACCTGAAGCAGCACTGAAATACAGTGTTGCCTGTAATCAATAGGGCTTGGGAAGAATTGCTTGCTGCGACACACAGTCTTAGAGGACATAAGTGGGAAGAGAGAACTGTCTGGGCCTGTACAAAATTACATGTAGCAGTTGTTATATACAGTGATACCTCGATTGTAGAACGTAATCCATTCCGGAAGACTGTTCGACTTCTGAAATGTTCAAAAACCGAGACGCAAAGGGCTGGCTGCAAGTTCAGTTGGAAAAATTGAAAAACACGCAGCGGAAGCCATTCGACTTCTGAGGTGCGTTCAAAAACGGAAGCAATTACTTCTGGGTTTTCAGTGTTCGAAAACTGAAACGTTCAGTTTCTGAGACACTCATAAACCGAGGTACCACTGTGTGTGTGTGTGCGTGTACGTGTGCGTGTGTGTACACACACACACACGCACATTATATGTTTTAGAGAGAGAGTAAATGCAGTTTGTTGAACTTCATACTTGTGCCTCTGTTATCTGACACTTCAAGCCTCCAGTAGTCACTGTACCCCAGTTCTGACATTTGTGAATTCTCAGAACACTGGATTTTTATCCATGCAAAAAATCCCTTGCTCCCTACTTCGTGTAACATCTTGCTTGATAAAAAGTTCTGGAGAACTCAAACATTTGTGACCATTATGTGCCATTTTGGTTGGTCCCAATAAAAGTATTTCCCAACTGTGGATTTTGGAGTTTCCTCATGATTTATAATTTCAGAAGCCATAGAAAGATAACAGTTTCCCTTGTCAGCCTTTAATCATCAGTCAAGACTACAAGTGCAGTATCTATGCAGCATCCAAGTCAACATTGGAATTGGCAGGAATCCAGAAAGTCAACAGCAGCAACCTTTCTGGGAAAGTATGGAAATTGGCTGTAACTGGCTGCGGAATCAGTGTTCTAAACAGGAGCTGAAGCAGGATATCTAGTCTCTTTTAGGAATCCAGTACACACCCCAGCCAGGAAAGCACCAATGGTCTTCAGTTTGGCAATACAGTGGTACCTCGGGTTAAGAACTTAATTCATTCCGGAGGTCCATTCTTAACCTGAAACTGTTCTTAACCTGAAGCACCACATTAGCTAATGGGGCCTCCTGCTGCTGCCGCACTGCCGGAGAACGTTTTCTGTTCTCATCCTGAAGCAAAGTTCTTAATCCGAGGTACTATTTCTGGGTTAGCAGAGTCTGTAACCTGAAGCGTATGTAACCTGAAGCGTATGTAACCCGAGGTACCACTGTAATGGACATTGGTCCACCACACAAGTGACAGCTCTCATGCTTGTAAATACAGTGTCAGAATCAGTACATGATAGCAAATGTCAGCTGATTAAGAACGAGAAAACCCAGCATGGGAGTTCTGGAATTATCCTCTTGGCACACACAGGATTGCACAGTGACTACACAGAGTAGACTGGATTTTTCTCTGAATTCTTGAGCTTCTATTGTTGGAATCCCTCCCCCCCCCCCAATTTAAAATTTCAGAGGTACACAATGTTATACATCTGTGTATTTCACAGCCAAGACAGAGATTTGGCTGATTGCCTTTTTAGATTTTTGCCAATGGAATGTACAGGCAGTGAAGACTATATGACTAGGAGCCTTCAGCTGTGGAATTGCTGGGTTAGTTCCAAGTACGTGCAAATCGACTTCCACCAGCTTTTTGGCCGTTCTGGACTCCATTGCTACAGTGACAGTAGAAACCCATAACTGTGAGAATTCCTGTTGTTCTCAGATGACCACAGTCCTGTTGTCCTCTGGGTGTTTTAGAATACAACTCTTTCTGACCCAGCCAGCAACCAGAGATTATGGGAGTAAAAAACATCTGGAGGGTCCCAAATTAGGGGAAGAAGGCTAGTCTAAACAGTAGTTTGGCTCCTTGACCCGCAGCTCTCCAATCCTGCCTTGCCTGACCATTTCCAGTGGTGGACCTTGGGATCTCATATTGCAGCGGTGCCCTGTGTGATGACAAAATTTGGTGCCCCTCTGCCTCTTCCATTCTAAATAATAATTGTGGCACCCCCGAAGCTCTGCACTCCATGCAACCAAACCAGTTGTGCGTCCCAAAATCTGCCTCTGAATTGTGTGTAGCACCTCCAGTATGAGTCCCCCCCCCCGTGCTTTTTACTTTACTTCTTCTTCATCAACCTTTCTGCATTGTTCCCTTTTATTTTACCAACCTCTCCCCTTTAACACCTGAATCACTACCGTACAGCAGTGAGCCACACCTTAAGCACCCTGGGATATTCTTGGAGCCCTCCCCACTGTCTTAGTTCCCTCTCTTCCAGTGCAAGCCCTACCCTACCCTAGACCAGAAGACTGTGGCACTAGCTCAGCCAGTCATTTTGTACAGCTGCAGTGGGGCAGAGAGAGGGTGAAGTTTCTTAAGTAAAGTTTTTCCAGCTAGATGGAAAGTTTCTGGTGTTGGTTGTTGATTTTTTGCTGCTTTTAAACCTATACTCAGTTCTTGTAATGTTTCGATTAATGTTTTTAGCAGCTTTTAAAGATATGTCCATAAATCACCTTAGGTCCTGGGGTCAGCAACCTTTTTCAACCGTGGGCCACTCCACTGTCGCTCAGACCTTGTGGGGGGGCTAGACTATATTTTTTGGGGGGCAGGTGAACAAATTCCTATGCCCCACAACTAACCCAGAGATGTATTTTAAATTAAAGCACCCATTCTACTCATGTAAAAACACCAGGCAGGCCCCACAAATAACCCAGAGATGCATTTTAAATAAAAGGACACATTCCTGGACCATCTGCGTGCCGGATTTAAAAGGCAGTTGGGCCTTAGTTTGCCTACCCATGCCTTAGGACATAGATGTGGATGGTGATTCAAAAAATTAATAATAGGAATGGCAATAGTAACAATAGATAGTGTTTTGCATGCGTTTTAGGACACAGATCACTGCGATCACTGCAACAGAGATTGTGTGACCCTTCTTAAGTAATGTATTGCATGTGTTTACAAACATAGATCTTTATCTGAGTGCATGATAAAGTAGCATTGGAAGTGTCCCTCAGAAGACTGCCAATATTAATTGTGCTAGGGGCTCAGTTGCTGTCAAGTTGTGGTTAAGAGTTCAAACAGGATTCTTAAAGCATCTCAGCTAGAAAAGGCCAGATGTCTTTATTAAAATTAGGCTTCTTTGCAAAAAGTAACATAGTGTCTTTGCTGAGTCATACCAATTGAGGTTAATTAGACTGTAAGCAATTATGGGTTTGTAAGCTTTGCCAGTTATCAGAAGATAGATAGTTCCCTTTCTTCTTTTACATCTTTATGTAGTATTATAAAGAAGCATCTCCAGGATATTGTCTTTTAAACTGCAGCTCCCTATCTGTGCTTTCAGAATGTCAAACTAGTTTCTCTTCTTTGGGCAAAATGGATGAGGAGAATGGTAAAGTCTAAATTAGGAAGGGTCCAGATCTTGAAAGGTGGGAGGAGGAGGGTATCTGTATTAAGTAGAGGGTCCAGAGATTTATTTCAGCTGACTTTAGCCAGTAAATATTAGTTTATAGCTGAAAACTAAAAGCCGTGTGAGTAATTTCCACATGAAAAACAATGTTTATTCCTTTTTATGCTTTGATAAAGATGTGGACTTTTTGAAAGGTTCCCATACACCTGAGAACTTGCAGCCTTTTAACAGTCTCCCATTCGTATTAACTATACATGACATATGCTACAGCCCACAAAAACTCCAGGTTGGCAGAAACAAAAAAATAGTTGTCAAAGAGAATTTGATAGTGTGATTTACAGCGAGGAGGAAGGAAAAGAGCAGAAGCGCACACTAGGAATGTTTATGTTCGTAATTCTGTTAAGATTTGACACAATTGAGGTTCCATTTTAAATGCTCTGTTAGCAAAATGGCATTGACACGACGGGAAGCTTCACGTTGGTTTTAAATACTTTTGGGTCCCTTCTCAAATTGGTATGCCAGATCTCAGGTCTTCCCACTAGCAGTGCTTATATCTTCCAGGGAAGTGTGGCCGGACCCTGGCATGTTAGTTCATATTTCCACAAAGAAATTTAAACATGAAGACAGCCATGTGCAACTTCCATAGCATTGACTGAATTTTTGGTTGTAGGAGCCGTGCTAGTAATAGAATGCTTGAATCAAAATTAACCTACATATTCCAAACCCTCCCGATCTGGATTCCCCCAACCCAACTCTGCAGGTGGCAGAAAAAATTACACTGGTTTATTTTCTCACGCTAAAAACCAAGAATAAACCCCAAATACCTAAATCCCCCCTCCTCAGGAGGAGGGTGGGGAATCCCCAACATAGAACTACTACATCACCAACCAAGTTCGCCACATAATCCCATACATTCTAGAAGATGAGACAAAACAATGGGTATACCTGGAGAGAGATCACTCTCACCACCAAGGAAATACAACAAGTGAATAGTAAGAGAGTCCACACATGTGATGCTGACACAAAACCCCACACATATGCTAAGTAGAAGAAGAGAAGCACCCTACCCCACTCACCATTCCCCCTCTTTTCCCCCCAACCTAATACTGCATGCAACACTAATGTTTCACAGCAAACGGAACTGATCTGTAGAAAACACAACTTGAAAAAAGAGACAATGCACGTATTTTTGTAAACTAAGAAATCTTTAATAAAAATACATTGATACCACAAAAAAGGAGCAGCCCCATATAGAGCACCTTACAGTAATCCAGTCTGGAGTTACCAGAGCATGGAGTCCCATGGCCAAGTCATCTCTGTCCAACACAGAAAAGGCCCTCCTAGCCACTAATGCCACCTGAGGCTTTCCATGCTGACTTTTAAAGGGGGGAAAGGCAAACTATTCAGATCACACTTCCAAAGATTTGTTGGGAAGATCAGCGAGGGAGACAACCTCCTGCTCCTTACAAATTTTATGTCATGAGGGTCCTTAACTCTTCCTCCCTCACTTTTTCTGATTTTTGGTATTTATAACTAGCAATGTGAAACAACGGCATCTTTGTGTATAACAAAACACTCCCTCCAGAACATATCTTGCTGTAGATCCACTCATTTTGCTCATTAACAAATTGGCTTCAAAGTTACTGTCCTTGTGAGTTTTAGTAAACCTTAATTCATCCTGGTGTTTTGAATTCCTCATATTAGTTAATTCTATATTTGATTTATTGCCCAGTAGTTTACAATGTTTAATGTTTTGCTCCTGTTAATTAAGCTGCAACTCCTTTTTGATCACTTACTTATTAGTCCTTTGAGATAAGATTATTTTTTTGTGTATCTCATTGATATTTTAGAAATTGCTTTATTTCAGTATAAATTGATAGCTCCTCATTAGTGACTTGTATTGTTTTCTGGTTTTCCTTTTCATTTTATATTCTGTATGCTCACTTTCTGAACTGTCTGTGTTTTGTTTCATGGACTTTTCATAACAAGCTAGAAAACCTGCTGCAAGAGATTGCACAATACCCTGACATTATTTTCTTTATTTTGAAATGTCTCCTCATTTTCTGGGAACTTCTTAACAAGCTAGAAGGTCTATGTCCGCATGAGGAAAAAACTTAGCATTCTGAATTTAATGGCACAACAATGTATGATCAGCTACTACGTCTCTAAGCCAAGAGGTAAGCAACATGAGGTCCTCCAGATGTGGTCTAGAATTCCGGTTACTCTTGACCGTAGACCATACTGACTGGGTATGATGGAAATCCAAAAAATAGGGAAGGAACCAGGTGTTGGCTATTTCTGCTCTAAGTAGTTATCTGGTAATTGGGTCTTGATCCTGGATATGCTAGAGTTATAGCTCAGATACAATGATGAGCTATTATGTCTGTAAGCCAGGAGTAAGCAACATGAGGTTCTCCAGACGTGGTCTAAGTTATAGCTCAGATCCAAGCACACCACTGAGAGACCTAGGCACACGATGAAACCAAATGGCAATAAGAAGGTGCTGCAGAACACTCCCTCTTTAAAGTAATTCTTACTCTGGCTCCTTCAGGTATAAATCAGAATCCTTCTAGCAAGGCCTCCCAAACCCAATCCTCTGCCTTGTCTGCGATTGTTGTTAGCTTCTTTCTGCTATAGTGGGAACTTGATTGTTTGCTGCAGACTTCCACTATACAACTAGACTTGGTTTGGGGGGATTTCACCTCCTTAATTTAAAACCTCTTGTCTTACAAAGGCGAATCATCTAACAACAGAGGTACATATTTGACCAGCATAGGTTTGAGTAGGGATGCGTTCTAATTTCAAGACAAGACAAGCTCAATTCTTCATTCTTTTTGTAATTTTCCTTTTTCTGTGGAATTTTGGCCTACTGCTGCAATATTTGCGTTTTATTTTTAGTGAAAAATTAAAAACAACAAACCCTCTTGATACGTTACAAAAAAAATGTTTAAATAAATAAATAAATCATGCTCGTCATTCTTCCTCTCTCCCCAACCAAAAGAGTAATTCCTATTATCACATGAGGTTCTGTTTGGAAGAAACAGAAACACATGTGCATTGTTAGCTGAGAGTGAAACTGATCTCAGTGTACTATTTGCATATCTCAATATCAAGAGTTGTGCCTCACACAACACAGAAGCAGGGAATGCAGGGTTGTTGTTTTTGGCTGCCCTGTCCTGTTTTCCAAATTTCTCAAAAACATATTGTCATCTTGATACTTGTATATACTCATTTTGCTTTGCAGCGGCTTCTTCTAAATCGCCGCTACATGTTTTTTATGAACGCACATTTACAAAAATTAAAAATCATTTAGGGCTAGCTCACACGTTTCCATGTGATGTCCCTCAAGAGAGTATCTTGTTTGAAGACACACAGCTATCATGTACAGTGGTACCTCGGGTTACAGATGCTTCAGGTTACAGACTCCGCTAACCCAGAAATAGTACCTTGGGTTAAGAACTTTGCTTCAGGATGAGAACAGAAATCGTGTGGCGGCAGTGGGAGGCCCCATTACCTAAAGTGGTACCTCAGGTTAAGAACGGACCTCCGGAACGAATTAAGTCCTTAACCCGAGGTACCACTGTACCAGCAATGTGGTTTCTGAAACTGTAGCAACTGAGAAATAGGCTGCCACATTCTCAGAAATTGCCATGAGAATGTGCAATGTGTAAATACATCCTGGGGAACATTGTCGGGAGGCAAACCTGAGCGTATTAAATGAGCCCTGTCCTTCCGCAACTTCTGCGCTTTGAGCAATGGGAGCCACATCTCATATAGGCCATGATTCTTTATACTGTTTGCTGTAGAATAGCCCCAGAAGTTCCAAGTCAACAGGGAAGTTCTCTTACTGTGACACTCAGGAATGTGTATGCATGTAGGCATTTCGCTATTAGAAATACTTGCAGATGTTTACTTTTATGTATCACAGGGACAGAGCTAACTCTCATGCGTTTACATGAGAAAAAGTGACTGAGGCTTGGGCTGTGAGCATTCAGACTCACCCACAGGATGCGAGCACAGCGTTTAGTTTCTAAAGGTTTGGCTTCACGTTGCAGCAATAGGCTTAGACTGCCAACATCCCTCCCATCTATGAAGTGCAAGGTAATTCTGTGGCTGAGTGTGGATTCTGGCACTCATAACCAATGGCAAAAAAAGTGTTTTGTTTTGTTTTGTTGAAATCCTTCCAAAGATTTGTATGCAGAGTAGGTCTGCACACAGAAACCTGTACTAGATCTACCAGATGCCTCGCAGTGTCTGTTTGATGTCAGAAAATAAGTAACAACTTAGTAATGAAGAATTAGGCAGAAGTGCTTGAACATGTGTTAGGAAGTAGCTCTGAGGAGATGGAATTACAGAAATAGAATTTCTTGCACATTTTAAGAGCCAGGGAATGTGAAGTTAATATCAAAGGCAGTGTGAAAACAGCTGCATTGTTTAAGTACACAAACGAATAATTGGAAATATGCATTGCGCTGGAACCCTAGTAATAAAAACTATATGTGCAAACTTTTTATATCCTTTTCTTGCTTATGCAGTAGTCTTTGTGTCTTTTAATATACTTGTGACTGTTTGAAGACTTTGGTATTCTGACTTTGTGTGTTTTTTCCGCCCTCTGAGAAACCAATAGCGGTACAAACATTGCCTAATGACATAGTGACCAAAAAGGGGGAAAAGGAAAAATCAATTTGTAATCTGATTTGAGGTTTTTGATTTCCTCTGATGAGTTTAAATTTCATTAAAAGCAACCTTATTCATACATAAAAGAAATCCTTGAAGGGTAAAACAGGGAATTGTCTCAAAGAATCTCAACTCTTTTGTGCTATTTATTCATTGCATTAATTGTGAGGTGCAACATGTGGTGTCAGTTGGCAGATGTACTGTTATCAAGCCTGTGATCAGCGAATGGAGGGAGCAAAGGCACAAGGGCTCACATTCAAAAATCGTTCTTTGGCATATTGACACTTTAGTTATCAACAACCCTTATTATCTGCTTAGAGCTAGATCACAGCTTGCTGGTGACATAATAAGCTACAAATCACCGATGGTGCCTTCTTTCTGCATTCTCTTAATTGTATGTATTCTCTAGAAAAAAAATATCATTGGGGCCTCTTGTCTTGATGAGAAATTGACATTTTCTGACTGATTATTTGGGAGCACTATGTGAGGTAGATAAGACTTATAGTTGTTTTAAAGGAGGGCAGCCATTCTTTCAGGGGCCTCTTTATTGCTCTAGTTGACCCACTTGATGAGTATGGATTTCATGAGGTCTTTTTCAGCATTTGAACTATAAAAGGTTCAGAATGACACCACCCCTTATAGACAAAAGATAACCTTGCCCTTTGAATATATTGATTCTTTATTAACTAGGCTGTTTAATGCAATGAAATGAGGCATTAGATTGAAGTCCATTTCAAGTGCTTTGAATAATCTTTAAAAGCTTGAAAGACTTTAAAAGGCTGCTCTACAGTAATTGGCATATATATTTTAGTGTCTCCATTCCTTAGTTTTGATTAGAAATATAAAGATAAAAATTTCTTAAAAGTCCTTCTAAATTGACTTTACATTCCCCACCCCCATACCAGGGCTATTACTGTGTTACACATACTTGAGGGGGTAATTCATTCATCATTTCCACAAGACACAGGTACTAGTGTAACTGGTGGAAGTATTAACCCCTTTTTGTGTTATATCAGCCTATGTCTTGTCATTTATAAATAGTTCTATAAATTAATATTTTTTCTTATGTTTGCATTTTCTCTGTGGTGAATATTAGCAGTACATCCATTTTCTTCTTCTTTCAATGTCTGAGATAAAGTCCTACAGAATAGTGTCGAAACTTTGCAGCCTTGGGTTTTCCCAATAGTCTTTGGAATGCACCTGATGATAGCATTGGCATTTAAGTGGCCACGCTTTCATGCTTTTCTGGAAGTAGAGGAGGAGGAGGAGGAGGAGGAGTTTGGACTTGATATCCCACCTTTCAGTCCCCTTAGGAGTCTCAAAGCTGCTAACAATCTCCTTTCCCTTCCTCCCCCACAACAAACACTCCGTGAGGTGAGTGAGTGACGCTGAGAGACTTCAGAGAAGTGTAACTGACCCAAGGTCACCCAGCAGCTGTATGAGGAGGAGCAGGGAAGCGAACCCGGTTCACCAGATTATGAGTCTACCGCTCTTAACCACTACACCATGTGGAGGAGCTGGAAGTAGTTCCTCCCTCCTGTAAGGCACACATGGCTGTGGTATGAGCTGTCCCAAATTTCAGAGGGACTTCAGAAGTTGCTTCCAACCCTGGAAGCAAGAACAAAACAGCAGGGAAACACCAGGATGCATTTGTTCTGGGCATAAAGGGGCTCTTCACATCACCTCTGTTTATTCTTTTTGGGTTTGGTTGTTGTTATTTTTGCTCCATAGTCTTAAGAAATCGAGATGATTTTTACAGAAGCTAATTAGGATGACAATGATATATTTGAATTCAAGAGCTTTAGTCTGAAACAAATACAATATGTAGCGTTTCATAAAATGGGAGGAGAAATACTTCCTGAGTTAGTCTGGCATACAAATCTGTGAGCTGTGCTATGCTGCGCGTGAAAGCATTAATCAGAAATGGAGCAAACCACAGTATCTAATTATATTATATATAACTGCAAATGTGTGCTAGTTACCACCATAGCATCATGAATCTGAAAATGATCTCATATAGAACATAAAGCCGTCAATGTGTTCTAACCCTGATGGGTGAAGAATCAGAGGCACCTTCATTCTGAATTACCAGTTTCTGTGGAGCAACAGTGGAAAGAGGCCCTTATTGTCCTGCTAGGGGTTATTTTCCCTGTGAGAAACAGGATGCTAACCTAGGCAGGCCTTTCATCTGGTCTAGGAGGGCTCTTATGTTCTCAAGAATAATGAGTTTGTTGCTCTGCACTATGATAGACTCACCTATTCTCTCCGCCCTAATTAAGAAACCAGGAAACAAGAATCTGTATATTTGAGTATTAGTCCTAATGTTAATTTCAGAAGTGTTTAAGGAGTGGCAGAAAGGCAATTTTATATTTACTGAGTTGTGTGGTAGCCTTTTAAAAAAGTCCCACTTCATGTTCTTGCTTTCTAGACTTGATGTAGCTTTCGACATTACAGCAAAAGTTGATTAGCAGATGTCTCGATAAATGACTGTTTCTGTATTTGAAGATATCAAGTGGTTTCACGCATTATAAGCAATGATAAGCACATAATTGCCACTTTTCAATGAAATGTTTGAAGATACCATGAAGTGATAAAGCAGTCTCTTAGGTGTATATAGCCTTAACTATTATTATTTTTTAAGATAAAAATTGTTGGCCTACCTGTCATCTGTGAGGCCTCCTAAGACTCTGATTCACTGGCTCGGTTGCTGCAAATACTGTATCATGGAATATTCGCCAGCATTCTAGCTGCTCTTGGGGATGCTGGCAGCAAAATAATTTTGTCCTGCAGGTTCTGTGACTGTGAAGTGTAAGCTTTGTTTGGCTGCCAATCACCTCACAGAGGGGGCCTAAGGACAGGAGTAATGTGCAACTGGCAGAAAGTAAAGGAGGGAAGTGAAGTGTTGCTTGTGCAAGCAATGCTTAGGGCTGGGAAGTTAAGTGGGAAAAGTGGGCAGGTGGAGGAGAAACGGGAGAACACATACTGGCAATGAAACAGAGATCTGCAGTGTTTGATTGTGGCTAAAGTGTGAGATAAGGAGGTGCAGAAAAGGTATTTGGTTCAGGAAAGAGAGGGAGGGAGGGGGGTAAAAAGAAACTTTACACTATGCCTAGGTACTGAGAGCATTGACTTTCTGTGTTCTGTGGATGAACAAGAGAGCATTTTACACTGGCAGCCTGTGAATGAGTGAGCTAACATACAGCAAAACTCAAGAGATTATGCTGCTGGCTGACCTTCACATGGTGATTTGACAGATGTCCAGCCAAATTTTTGAACATAGGAAGCTGCCTAGTCAGACCAGCTTCCTAGGTTATTGCTTACTTGGGCTGGCAGCGACTCTCAAGGCTTTCGGGCAGAGGCCTCCCTAGCAACTACCTGAAATCCTTTCTCTAGGATGTGAACCCACTCTCGTGTTTGTGTACTTAAATAAGCATTTGTAAAACGTTTTGCTGTCATTTAATTCTCTCCCCACCCTACCCCCCCACAAGATTTGTGCAGGGTCTGTTGAACATGCTTGATATGGAACCAGTTTTCGTTGCTGCCTTTGTGGTTTTTAAAACATGGTTGGAGTTGTGTTACTGTTTGATGCTTTAATTCAGTTTATTGTAAGTTGCTGTGGGTTCTCAGCTGCTGAGCTAGAAAGGCTGCTCATAAACATTTGGTATGGTTTTTTTTTAAAGCATTACCCGTCTCATTGTAGAAGGGAGTTCAGTGGCTTTGGTGATCTTTATATGCATAAGTACATTCTACTACTAGGGGCTGCCTTTGAGATTCGTTTGGAGGTTGCAGCTCCAATGAGTATGTTGACGGGCTTGGCTGGGTGAGATCATACATTGTAGGTCCTTAAAGATCAAAAGTGGTTGTTTCTTTGCTACCAAGACAAATTCCAGGTGCTGGTTTTATATAGAAATACATGTGTGTGCATGCACAAACACACATACACAAACAGCTTAGGACCCAGTTATTTAAAGAAATACCTCTCCCTGAAGTTTTGCCCATGGTCAGAGATCCAACAGGTAGGCCCTTTTGGTTATTCAATCACAAATAACCAGGAAACTCATGGCAGAGTCTTCCCAGTTATATCTCCTCGACCGTCTCTTCAGCCCATCCCACTTAAAGTTAGCTGAGTGGTGACACTTAGCAGCTTTCAGTACTAGTCAAAAACGATTTTGTTCCGCTAGTCTTTTGTATGAATCTTATTTGGCTTACGTTTCTGAGTATAACTGGAGAACTATGTTTATTATGGCTATCTGTGACCTATGGCTTTGAATTGTTTTTAATGAATTGTATAGTTGTGACCTGCTCTGAGATCATCCATGATAAAGGAGGGGATATACATTTTATTTTTTAAAAGAATAGACATAGCTGTGGATGTTTTTTCTCCTGATTTGTTATGACAAAAGCAGGATTTGCTCTTCTTAAAATCTGATTAAATGCCCAGTAAAATGCTTTAGCTGGTTTCTTAGAGTTAGGATTTTTCCCCGATAAAGTGCACAAAATTCGAGCAATTAAGTAGATGCTCATGGGTCATCTATTTGCTAGGAAGGGAAGTTATATATATCCATATTTGTCCACACAGGGTCAAACTATTAATAAAGGGTTTTAAAAAATGAATATTGTTTACTGACATACATAAATTGAACTTTTGCTCTAAGTCAGGGGTCAGCAAACTTTTTCAGCAGGAGGCTCGTCCACTGTCCCTCAGACCTTGTGGGGGGCTGGACTATATTTTGGGGGAAAAATATGAACGAATTCCTATGCCCCACAAATAACCCAGAGGTGCATTTTAAATAAAAGCACACATTCTACTCATGTTAAAACACTGATTCCTGGACCGTCCGCATGCCGGATTTAGAAGGCAATTGAGCCGGATCCGGCCCCCGGGCCCTATTTGCCTACCCATGTTCTAAGCTATTAAAACCCATATTGCATTAAATGGTAGAAGAATGCAACAGTGTTTTGCATATTGGTGCTTTTTTGTGACTAAAACACAGAGATGAGTAAGGGGGCTTGGGGCAATGGCTTTTCCAAGCAACTTTGGTGCCGTGCAATGAAACAGCATATAAGTACATCATAAAAAGTAATGCAATTTTACTTGATGCCATTGTGGCTTTTGCACAAATAAGTCTTTATCCCCACCTCCTGAACACATCTTGGTACTCTTCCAGTCACCTGCATATGCATCATGATGCCCAGCAAAAGCAGTTACCTGGGTACACCCTAGTACGGAGGTGACTGCTGTTGTTTGACATGTCTGAATTCACTTTATCACAGGGAGAACTCACACGTGCATATTTATCAGTGAATGAAAGCAACATTTAAGGCTGCAGTCCTAACCTCACTTACTTGGAAGTAAGCCCTGCTGAATTTGACGGGTTAGGGTTGCTTAGGACATAGAATTGTGCTGTCAGTGTGCTGTAGTGCAGGGGTATGTGACAAACTTATCACAAGTAGAACACAACAGCATTTTTTGCTTCACCTGACATCAGGTCAAACCCAGCAGTTTTCACTGGAAACAGCTCACAGAAGCTCAAGTGATGAAACATCTAGTGTTGTACGTGAACATAGAAATGAACCCTTAGTTAAGCCTTGGGGGGGGGTACATTCTTAACACTTTCAGAATGAAATTAACAGTCCCAGCTGTTGGTGGCTTGTGTTTTTGGCTATTTTAATAATCAAACCTGAAAAATTACCAGAAGTGAAATTCACAGACAAGAAATACTTTAATTAAATATTGTGTAAAATGAACATTTTTATACAGTTAAATATCTGAAAAATGTACAGATAAAACAATCTTATTGTAGGGTCTTTAACAGTAAAATCTACCATTTAGTGAAGTTTTCCGTTTGGAGACAATGAAGCAATGAGTGCATTGACTAATTAATCTAAAACACAAACAGATTGCGTTTATGAAGAAACTTGCAAACTTTCTTAAGATGTACATATGACCTTTCTTTTTAAGATCAAAACCTTATTATATAAAATAAAACTGAGGCAATTCAGTTTCAAAGTGACTTCTTAGGCTTTCCCACTTAGCTAACCTTATTGGCTAATTATTTGTGATATATTGTTTCAGTTTTCAAACCTTTTATAAACGTTTCCTGAAAATGTGCATTTTTCGTATTTAAAAAATGGTCCCTCCTTTTTGCTTAGAACTTTAATTCTGCTGCAGTTTGCAAAAAAATGTTTTTGCAGTGCTGCATTTACAAAGCATTTAGTGCAAAGAAAGAAAGCGGGGGACCAGCTGTCTAAGGATTGGCACTAACAGGCACGATATTATTGAAGAGGTCATTCCAGTTTATAAATTACAGTCAACGCTGTAGGTCTAGCTACCAAAAACGGGGGGTGGGGGTGGGTTGGAATCTGTAAATAAAACAACTTATAAAAATTGTGCATGATCCGAATTGCATACAAGCCTTTCTCTCTGTTAAACAGTGCTGGGTTACAGAATATGCAGAGTGCAGCAGAAAGCAGACACACAAAGGAGTGACACAGTTGTACACCAGGGATGCAATCAACCAAGCACTGCTGTGGTCCTACAACCAGCCATTTTCATGGGGTTGGTAAAGCATCACCCCCCCCAATAGATGAGTGCAGTAAATTAGAAGATTGTACCCCAGGTTTGTGCTTCTTTTTTTTTTACACCATAAATCATCTAGATGAAGTAGCGATTAATTGTGGTGTAGGCCCATGATAAAACAGCACAAAAAGTTCTTCAGAAGTCTACTTTTAAGGCATCCAAGTAGTTAATGTGGCAAACACTTTTAAGTAAAACATCAGAAGTGGATTTTTATTTTATAAGCTTTTAGGCCTCTGGTTCCCCCCTCCCTCCCAGTAAACACAGTTCAGCTATGTGGCAAAGTCATGGGGTGGCAGATAAAATGACTTTTTACAATCTTTTTTTAAAAAAAAAGATAGAAAAAGAAAATAAGGCATGAGACAAAACAGGGTTTTTTTAAAAACAAAAAACAAAAATGCTAACACAAAATAGGAGAATCTTCTTTTTCTTGTGGCTGCATCACATGCACGTATTCTACTAGTATTTATTACAGCCATGTGGCACAATTCCGTTTTAACTATACAACAAACAACTTTATTTCAAAATCATTTGTTCAGATAACTTAAAAATAATATAAAAATAAACAATGTTTTTTTCCCTCAAAACAACAAAAAAAGGATGGAAAGTCCAAACAAATAACAACTTTCTGAAATACAAATGAAATGAATGAACACAAATTTATTTTAACAGAAACACATGAAGGCAGCTGTTCTTGGCTTAATGCTTTTCACAGCATCACAATACCAGTCAAATGACGAAAAAACATACATACAAGGGGGGAGAAAATGATAAAAAGCAATATACAAAATTTCAAAGATAAATACAATATTTATAATCAATATGTTACAAAATAAATTCCCTTGGTAGATTGCAAGTGTTTATGTGAAAGAAAGTGTTGTAATGTATGACTATTTTATTCCTTATCTTTATAAGGAATAAAATTTGCTGATCTAAATATTTAAGTGGATCTGAAAAAAATTCAAGACAAGTGTATAAATATTTAGCTACAACTTTGGCAAAATCACAAAAGTCTACAATTTTATAACCACATACAAAACACATTAGGGAAGAAGGATCTAGAAGTCAAAAGGACAATTTTCTGGTACAAGAAACATAGACTTCACAGTAGCCTAAGAATGCAATAGTATACAGTGCTAGCAAAAGTTGAAAAAATGTTGCAGATCACACTTGCTTAACAGGAAGCTCTAGCAGTGGAAGTATATTTTTTTAACCAACAGACAGTAGCATTTTTTTCTCTGTCAGTGTGCTTGTTGAAGGCAAGAGAATTCAATATCAAAGTTACAATTTCTAACTACAATAAGTTACAAAGTTCCATTTCCTTAAGATGAAGTTAAGCAATGATAAACCCTCCCACCCTCCCTAGCTCCCAAAATTTTCCCAAATCATATATTCATCCTTTTTTCCCAGTTTTGATGGCTCATACCTCCTTGGCCCCCTTTTTTCACCACAAAAAAATATTTCACATTATAGAGATACACAACCATTGTGAATCTAGTTATGAGTACAGAAAAATGTTTTGGAGGCGTTTTTCATCAGTGTTTCATGATAATCAAAATGGTGCATCCACAAAGTTTTTCCCGACACATAGCAAGTACTAGACATAGCCAAGACGTAATCAGAAACTTTATACAAAATAGGCGTCGCTTTTTCCTTATTCTTCAGGATCAAGAAATGTGAAAATAAGAGAGAAGTTCAGTTAATAAAATGGAATAGTTCATGAAGAAGTTGATTGTTTGCATGTTGATTCTTAGTAGTTTAAATAAAATCTTTAAACAAAGTTTTTTTTTTGTAGCATTTCAATGTTTTGCTGATTGTATTTTGAAGATACTGTTTCCATCAGCATGTCTTATATACTAAACTTGTCCCCTAAAAAGCTCATCTTCTGAAGCTTGGTGCTACGGTAGGTAAACAAAAATGAATTTACATTGGCGGGACTACAAGCCCAGACATAGCTGAAAGAAAGAGAAAAAGAACTATTAAATATGTGTATAAGCATTATTAGAACTTGCAAAGAAGAAGAAGAAGAAATCCCACCATGCACACAAAGTTCCCAGAAGTACCAACTTCCACAAAACATTTAGGGACATCCACCAAACCTATTTCACATAATATATGGGCTGTGATCCAGAGGACTGTGGCTGGCAGTTGGGAGAATACAGCTCCTGCCGCTTTGCAGGCAGATGTGTATGTTCTTGCCAAAGTTATGTGCTGGATTAGTGGTGTGAAACATTTCCACATGTGAAACAGATCCTCTGCATGCAAGAGTATTGCACCAGGAAATGAGCTGTGATGCATACAGAAGTTGATTACTGCATGTAGATCATCATCTCTGGATCACAGAGCATGATAGGATATGTGTGTGTGTGTGTTTTCTTAAAATCCGGGTGGACTGCTGATGGACATTTTCAACATTTAATATTACAACATAGTTTACATGCAGTAGCTGCCAGACTGTTTTTGTCATCTGTTACTAGTATATCAGGCTATCCAATGAGGGAAGGGGTTTTGTTTTCCCCACTCAAACATTTTAAATTATTTTTAAAATAGGACTTTCCTACCAGAGCAAAGACTTCACTTTTAAAATGAAAAGGATTCTGACATTTTTTTGTGCAAAGCATCCTGCCTCCCACATGTGTGATATTTCTCTTAGCGTTTTGTTAATGGCAAACAGTGGCCCAGACTCCCTGGAGACTGCCTATGTTGACAGCTGAGAAACAACATGGTCACTTTTGGTAATGTCAGACAAGGCCAGCTCACTCACCAATCAAGGACCAGACACTTCTCAAGTTCCCTAAATGAAAATCTGACTAACCTTAGCTTTTTCTCTTTTTCCAAGCACTCAAGCCTAAGTGGAAAGCCTCAATTTTGACATTCTGTTAATTGTACTTTATCCTAATAGTATGCTGACTTTAATAAGTCAATGACTTTCTGAGATCAAAGTCAAGTATAGTACACCTGCTTTGGAATCTGTCAAAGCACTATAAAAAGACATGAGATTAAAATCTTCCACTTGCTAGCTCAATTTGTTTCTTAAAAAATGCTTAGAGCCCAATCCCTTGTTAGTCTGTGTGCGCCACACAAAGCTCAGGATCAAGGTACTCAGTAGTGATGCAAAGAGATCTGAGTCCCTTTGTTCTGGCACTGGGAACTGGCACCAGCCCCTGGATTTAGGTTAGTAGCCACCACTACTTCAGCACTGGGAGAATACTATGCAGGGCACTTAGGAGAGACAAGTCATTTGGTGGCCCCCTGTGTCTCGTCCAAGAATGGGCCAGTAGACCCTAATGCATGTGTCAGCAAAGACCTGTAACAGGGATTTTCTCTGGATACTAAAAGCGATCGGGGCACACTTTCCTAATACTGGACGCTGTGATAGCTGTGCCGTACATATGGCATATCAAGGGAAAGGACTGGGCTTGTTAAACAGGGAGAAGCTAAATTTTGTCATTATGTTCTAGTTATCTCCTTGGCAAGAGTATAATTTGGACTGTTTTAACCTTATGGTGTTTAAATTTTGTCTTGATCATTCTCATTAATTTATGTACAAGAAACATTAATACATTTTTGATGTAGTGATGCGAACTTCAATTTCCCAGTTCATTAATCTCAAAAAATATCAATTTATCTCAGATTTGCTGTTGTGGGTTTTCCTGAAAGCTGGTTGTATTTCTTATGTAATACACTCTCTTTGTCTGGCCACCCATGTACTGTATATACTAGAGTATAAGCCGACCTGAATATAAGCCGAGAAAGGTAATTTTAGCACAAAAAACTGGGAAAACCTATTGACGGTGACTTATTGACGGTGAAGCCGGTTCACCACAAACCTGGTGGTGGCGACAGCGGCGGAGGAAGAACAAGCAGCCCCAAAGGGCTCCTTTCGAGCTGCTCATCCCTCCGCCGCCACCTCTGCTGCTTGCAAGAGCAGGCATAGGAGCCACGGTTGGGAGAGGCGCAGCACAGCGCCTCTCCCAACCATAGCTCCTGTACTTAGTCATGAAGCAAAGGAGGAACATAATTTAGGAAAGGCAGATAGGAATGGAGATAGGCTTTTTCTCTTGCCCGGGAGTGCCAGAGACATGCTACCTATTTCACTAGCAGCCCCTGTGCAGTTGATTGACCATATTGTAATACATGCATGCCAATGTGTCACAAAGGGTGACTCAGTAACCCTTGTACATGTGTGGTCTCACTGACTAAAATTCAGATTCATGGGAGTAGTGGTGCTCATGGATTCCTTTCCCCACAGAGCAGATGGAACAATGAGGATGAGTTGAATGTCTGTGTTGAGCAGTAGCTCCATGAATTCTTCTGCTGTGCCCATGGACCTTTGGCTTAGGGGAAGAACAGCATGCAAGACAGCCTTCACCCTATGTGGTAAGTCTTGTTTTCTCATACAGTTCGCAGCTTGCTTGTAAAATATTGGTCAATTATTTATTTATTTTCTAGGAAAAAACTGATGCTGGGGAAGGGGGAGTCTGCCACTGAAAAGTAACTTTTCTGTAGTTTTTCCACAGTGAATACTGCCAGCCTTAGATGTAACTTACGAGGTTAGGCAAATCCTGTACATGAAAGTTTTGAGCATGCCTTTGTTTACATGGAAAGATTAGTCACAGGCTTGCAGATGGAGCCTAACAACCAGACTCTTTTCCATTTTGACCCCTATGTGCCACTGCTTGGATTGCAGCCAGTTCTTGCCAGCTGTGAATTTCCCCAATATGGCAGCGTTCCAGTATATTTAGCTCCTGCACAATGCTGCCATCAGGGCTGGGAGAAACAGTGCCAAATGATGGGGGCACAGTGATGTGCTGCTCACAGTTTTCGGCCAGTAAATGTTCCCTTGTGGTAACTGCAGCTCATTGGCAAGGGATGGAGCAGAGCCTTGGCTATCTGCGGCAGCAGCGAGCTCTCTCTGCCATTAATTGACAGCAATAAATACTAATAACACTATTACCATTTGGTAGCAAGTATTCTGTTAAATTAGGGCCAACAGTGGTGAATGCAACATTCAGCCAATTTTCACCTTCCTATATTGCCAGTGAAATAGCTGCACAGAAGAGGAAACATGGTTCCAATAGTCTCCATGGCCCATTTTTAAAAAAAATGTCTATAAAATGCAGTTTAGGGTTCAGTTTAGTTGGGTATTCCTAAAGAGGCTGATGCCCTTCCTCACCATACTTCTGGGAAATTTATTTTCTCCTAAAAAAATACAGGTGTTATGTTCTCCAAAATATACAGTCTTGCAAACAGGGCATAAACTCAAAGACACTATTACCAATGCCATCAAACACACAAGCTGATTGCTGTTTTCAGTGTACTAGTGATGACCCAAATTGGGTGACTAGAGTTTTTGACTGGGGAAACCTGGCTCAAATACCTGTAGAGGGAATGTTGCTAGGTTAGCCTAACCTACCTCACAGGATTGTTATTAGAATAAACTTGAGAAAAGCAACACCCAGAGCTCCATGGAAGGAGAGGGAATACAAATGTGATGTATAAACAAATCAAGCAGGATGCGCTCTGAGCAGATATACAGGAAAACCATTGGTCCCTGCTAAAGCACGTTTCCAAACAGTCTTCAGTGCACACACAGAGCTACATATCTTTCCTCTTATTCATATATACAATCCCACATGTTCATGCATATCTCTTGCTCCTGTTGCATATAAACCTACAAAACCCTTGTCCTTATAAACATATGCAAACAAATGCATACTCTAATCATCTTTCTAAAAACTGAGGCAAAGTTGACATGAAGAGATGGCAAAGCATAGGTTTCTGCCAGACGCACCAAAACTACTGATGCTACATATTCAGTGCTGTTCATACCACATAATCTTTTCTTTCTTTCTTATTGGGTTTCTGAACAGGGACCCTTCATTCTTTCAGCATCTGCCCACACCACACTGAACCTTCCCTGGCTTGCTCACAATCCTTAGATAGTGCAAACCATGGCCCATAAATCTAACATTATCAAGACCCCCCTTGGTTTCTGCCTGTGACTAGGGTAGAAGGCATACACCACAGGAATACCAACTACATATAAGCCACAGGTTAGTTACATTTGGTCTAAACTCAGAGCTCATGCATATCTTGATATGACTTAACCCCATTTATTTATAGAGCTACTTTCAAATGTAGGAGCCTTTGATCACTGTCAGAAACAAAATTATTTACATACAGGTCTTTCATTTTTATACTGAACCAAAATACTTAATTTTAATCTGCAAAAAGTATATATTTAGAAATCAACCCAAATTTAATATGTGAAATCTATTTTAAAGGTATGTGGTGAAATATGATTCCCACAAGTTCTTTCATATTTTTCACTATTGACAAAGCAAGTAAAGTAATTTAGTTTTAGGCATGATAAAACTAATAGCACAACAGTTGGAAAAAAATAGTAAATAGAAATGTAATGGTGACAAACTATGATGTGGACTTTCATGTTATACTGCAAGGAAGAGCAAATGAAAAAAAGGATGTTGTTTGGTCTGAAAAAGCAGAGGAGATTTACGCAGTTCATGCTGTTTTATTTATTTTGGCAAAGAATGACTCGAGCTACCCCAGTCATGCAATCTGCAATTGGCATGCTCACCTGGAAGGTGAATTAACAGTTGTGCCCTCAGTGTGCTCCCAAGTGGCAAACTGGATAGTGGCACACACTTCTGCAAACTCTCCTAGCTTAAAAATTTTTGTGGCTACAGAAGGGAGAACCCAAGCTAATTGTGTAGTCAGTCATTCAAATGCTGCTTTATATTAGCACTTGGGTTAATATAGTGGCAGTGAATACATAGTTTGAAAGAGAGGACCAATGCTGGTTGCTGTCATATCAGCTTCTCTCTGCCACCTGCCTTCAGACTTGCACAGTGGTGTCAAGGCCATTGCCACCACAATCTGGTTTTCTGTATCCAGAAGAAGTGGAAGCAATGCCAGGGAATTGGTCCCTGAAATCATTTTCTTGTTGAAGAGTTGAAAGGCACAGGGATCATTCTCTGAGCTCCTGGGTTCCAAGTGTCAGTGGAAGAATGTGAGAGGAGATGGGCAGGTGACAGGATTATATTGTCAGTGACCACACCTTTGGTAATTGTCTGCGAGGCTGATCTGTGCATTAGACAAGCCAATAAGACCTAATTAATAGGTCTTGCACTCTAGAGCTTCTTGCACTCGTGTCTCCCTGGTCTACAACATCGGTACCCTGCACTGTATTTGTTGATCAACATAGGTATTAGTTTTGTGCATGCAGGGCGGAAGGAGTGCAATAAAGCCTATCTGGTGTCTTAGCGGGAAGGAAATGGAACCAAATATCTTAAATCCATAGTTTTGCTGGCTTAATATCCCAACTGTGTTCTTTTACTGTAGTTATTGGGAGTTTGGAACAGTGGTCATTAGCATTGCTGAGGAAGCAGAATTCCTAGCATGGGAGGATTATCTTATTCCTGTGCCCTAACCCTACTGTATTGAGCACAGGAGAGATGCCATAGCAGAAGCACCATACCTGAGGCGATAATTTCCTTTGCTCATTTAATTTTTAGGGTGACATGAAAGAAGCAGCAAATGTACTGCCCTGTTCTGTCTCTGCATGGGAGCCCACAGAAGACAAGGCAGCCCCTTAGGAGAGAGCAGGCTAGCCATAATCTGTTCAGGTCGGAGTCACAGGACCATGGATAGCTCTAAATTGGTAATTGCTCTGACAAGATCTGGAGCACAGCTAAAGCCTTCCACCCCTCTTTACTCAGGCTGCCCTTCTCAGATTCTGACCACTTCCTGAGGAATGGAGATACTGTATACTTAAAGCAGTAGTCTTCTGGCCTGGTGCTCCCACCTTACTCACTGTAGACACTGATAAGCAGGGCATTGTGAATGTGAGCCCCCCTGGTGTAAAGAGTACTGGGTTCTCCAGGGATTTTATCTCAGGAGGTTCCACTCCAGAGGTCTTTGGTTCAGTGGGATACTAGCTGACAGGTTCTAGCTCAGGCTCAGGTTGGTGTCTGAGTCTAGGTCCAGCATATTTGAAAATTTTGCTGCCAGTCCTCTTAACCTGGCATGCTCCTCCTCTGTGTCAAGCCACTGCTCATGGTTGGGGATCCATGACACAAACTAGCCATTCCTAAAATGCCAATGTTTGCTTCAGCTGAAATATGCTTAGCATACGATAGCTGTATTTGCACATAATAACAACAAAAATAAAATTCAGTGTTCAGGCTTCAAGCACAGCTATGATTGGTTTTAACTGATTATGATGTATGTTCTGGCCCAAACTAGTTTTTAATGTGAACGTGCAGCATGCTGGTACAAAATGCTGAAAAGGTATTGCTCCAGTCCTCCCATGCTCTTGCCATGCAGCTGAGAAACAAGCTAGGATTTCACTTGTTGTGATATAAGAACCTGGACTCGTGTTTTGTTCCATCAAAAGAAACCACAAACAGTAAGCTAAGAACAACTCTTGGTTACCACTCGTGGTTTGTTTGTAGAGAAACAAACCATGAGCCTGGCTCTGGACATTGTGACAGCCAGACTCTGGATTGTTTCCTGGTGGTGTAGCAGAAGTAGGGAAAAGCAGAGCAATAACTTTTCAACAACATGCACCAACACATGGAGTATTCACATTAAATCACAATTGATTTTTATCTGTTTTTAATGTAACACGTAAACCAGGCCACCATCTTTAACGTTTCCTGGTTCAAACTAGGAACCATAGTTTCTTGAAATAGATTGTGAAAGCTCCTCCTCGTGGCCATGTCAGAGGAGGAGCAGGGAAGGGCAAGAGCATGAGGCTTTCATGTGTAGAATGATAAAATATGGTTTAGTATTATATGCAGGTTCGTTTTTGGACTGCTTCACACATGTGTGTACATCACTAAATTGCAAATGGTTCAATGACTAAATTCCTTTTACTGAAAAGTAATTTGCTTAAGGTGAAGTAAGCTATGGTTTGTGATCACTGATAGTACATTGAAACATGTTTGATGCCTTTGATTCCCAACTACTCTTGCTTTCTGCTTATGGCATGCTAGATTCAGGACAATTTAGGTTAAATGAGTTTCTATGAGTAGAGACAATTCAAACATGAGTGTGTACATGGGTGAGCTTGCTTTTAAGTTAGGGAGGGTGTGGAAAAAATCTGTGGAACCTTTCTGGCTCCATAAGAGTGGCTGTAAATGTCCACCTCTCTGGTGCGATCTGAGCTGTTCAACACAAGATCAGTTTATTTCATCAGCACAGCTGAAAAACTATGATTTCTGAAACTATTAGAATAATTTTATATTAGCTTATATTTGTCACCAATGTTGTATTTCAAATGCTGCATTTTTTTGGACAGCAAAGTAATTTGGGGAAATGGTTTAATGTGTCAGTAAGAACGTCAGGCTTTAGAAGTGACCTAGAGGAGACCAGGATTAATAGGATCCTAGTGTCAAAGTTTAATTGCATTTGCCCATCAAGCTTTAATACTGATTTATTAATTGGCAAGATAAAGTATCAAATACCCAATAAGTCTGCCTTTTTTTCTTTACTTATTTACACTTTTGCCAAACTATATAATTAAAAACAACCACACAATTTAAGCACTTAGGTAGGTGGAAAGAAGTTTGGATATTCGCCAAGGGCCACCAAAGAAAGCATTATGGGCCTCCACATCATTACAGTCTCTAACAGAATAAAATGGAGGTTGAACCTACCAAGTATACATTTGGGGCCCATAAGGGAAAATCCTATTTTCTTTTTTCAAGATGCCCTGTTCACTGCGTTTCTTTCACACACCCAGGCAAATCATGTCCTTGGTTTACTATCATATAAATTGAAGGTCTGTCCCTGAAGCTACTCTCAAGAGAAATGTTAAAGGTGGAATTATCAAAGTAACTAAATGGTTTAGGAGCAAAAGTTTCACACATGCTGCTTTAAGCACATTTAAAAAAAAATAACTTCACCCTTGGTTTGTCTGTAATAATAGAAGCTACCTATGGATGTGTAGGTTACAATGAAAGCATTTTGTTTATTTCTAAAATTTATATACCTGCTATTCCAGCCTGTGGTGTACATATCTAAAATAACTTCGTCCAGCAAGCAACACAACAAAATCCAAACCTAATGATGGGACAATGCTACCTTGCATTTACATTGAAAATGCCCATATGTACCTCACTAGACAGAGAAGTGTAGGTCAGTCCTTCTCTCTGGGGAGATACATTTATGATGCAATCTTGGTTTTCACGTGGGGCTGCTCAGTACTGGACAGCATGGTGGGGGTGGCGGAGCTTACCTGAGCTCCAGTCAGTTGCGTTGATGCAAATGTACTGTCAAGGACCCTGGATTTCACCATACCAAGCGTCCCACTGCATTTTCCCTCTAGCTTCTGGTAAGTAGTAGCAACATGACTGACCACAGGTCAGGTGAGCATCCCCTTCCCCACCATGAGAGAGATTTTTACGATCTAAAGAGAAACCAGAGTATGCCATCTGCAACTGGGACTGCTTTTTAAGGAAATACTTCCTGTAAAAATACCAAGGTGGTACCTGTGTGATTGCCTCATTCTGCATGCGGTTTTTATTCCCCACTCCACCCCAAAAAGCCCACCCTCTGACCCAATGAGTACAGGAAATTTTGCTCTTCAGAATTCTGGAATTTTGTTTTGTTGACCTAGTGCAGCTGCAGCATTGGAGGGTTGAATGCATTTAAAAGTACTGTTGATAATGTATTCTTTCATAACACTACGCTTCCATTCCCCCCCCCCCCCGCCTTCCTTACAGTCCCCCCGCCTTCCTTACATCGTTAGAACTGGCCCAAACTATGCATTCTTCTACAGAAAAACAATTTGCTGTGCATAGGTGCAATGGAAGTTTTGTAATCTCAGTGCTAAGGAAAATCTGAGGAAAGTCTGTGAATTTGAGGTAACTCTTGGGAACAGACAATTATACTGAGGCAGTCAAGAGAAATTTATTGGAAGAAGGTTTACATATTCAGTAAACTGTATTCATAATTACCTCTCACATTTCCTGAGATCAGTGGTAGATCTTGGAGGAGGAGGCCTTTAAAGGATTCCTAAATTGGTTTGGGGTTTTTAAACTACAGCCAGGAGGGAGGAAGAAAGGTCTGAGGCACTGGTAAATTTCCAGAGACTCCTGCATAGAACAATGGGAGAAAGGAGGGATTTAGGGTCTTTCTCCCATGATGCCACAGAAAAGGGGAGGAGAGGAAGTGACTTGACATATTTCCAGTAAGTGGGAGGGGAGGAGCTGAAAGAGAAGAAGTGGGAGTGATAGAAGTTAAAGAATGCAAGGGATGGTGGAGATCATGAAGGGAGAACCTGGTTTGCCTTCCAACCCTGAAAACTCAGGAATTCCCTCACCCAGCTAGGGTGTGCATCAACTCAGATTCTACAATCTGCTATCCCAAGTGTACCTCTCAATTCAAATGTAAAGTTGGGAGTGTGATTATTTCCTCACAAGTGGAAGCAAAAGCTCTGCTCAGGAAACATAAATTGGGATGAAAGAAATACCCTTTTGCTAAATTTTTATAGAAATGGTTGCAGATTTCTAACAAAATTTACAAACCCTGAACTTTGCACCTTACATTTGTTATTAAAGTTTTCGTTCCGTTTTTTTAAAAATTAACTAGCTTCACCAAATGCATCTTTATTTCAAGAGAAGAAACAGTTCTATTCAGAGGCTCCTGTTGAAGTAATTCGCAGGTAAACAAGCAAACAAAGTTTGCTGGGGTTGTGCATATGTGTTTAGATGATAAGGACCAGTGATTTCAAAACTCTCAACACTTACTAATGCTTTAATGACCTGATCATAGGCAAACAAGGAGTTGCCTTTGGCCCTCTCTGACAGACAGGTGCTTTTAGGCAGCAATCCTATCCAGCCTTTTCACCAAAGACTCTGTAAGTACAAATGTACCCGCATTACTTGGTGAACCTTAGGATCTTTTCAGTATTGCAGATTATATTCCTGATTTTTTAATCTTAAAATAGAGTACAAAAATGTTTGAGTTCAAACATGAGAAAAATAAGGTAGCACACAGACCAGTTAGTTGGTCTGGACAGCTTGTATATTTCCATCACTGGATATTTTACAGGTAATTGAGATAAAAAAATCCCTAAGGGGTAGCATCTTTATTGGCATAAATTAGATTGATCTTCTCAAGTCGTTTTCTAGTCCTACCAATGATATTTATACATCTAAAGGTATACTCAGTGCTAATGTTGAAATATATGATGATCATGATATTCGCTTTATAAGACAAAGAGCCTAAAATGTAAATGTATGCCTTTGTGATCCAGGACTTTTTATTCTTTCCTGATACTCAGAAAGTGAATGGCAGCTGCAGTGTAAATAAATCAATACTAGTTGTGCTCCATTCCACCCAGGCTGTGCCGTGTTAAGTGCTCAGAGCATGTTTTTTGGTGTCCGTTAAGAGTTACAGTTCAGGCTGGCTCAGTTGAAGCAGGTTTTGGTTCTGCATTGAAAAAGGTATGGCAGTGATATACATGCAAAGCAGTCTCTTTAATAAGAGACTTTGCAGTTGTTTCAGCTCCCTCTATAAATTTTCACACTTAGTATTAATGACTGCAAGTGGCTATGTAAATTCAACAAGCTATTTTATAGTTATTTGTCCTGATTTTCCTCTTTTTATGGACAGTTTAGCTGGAATAAGTTCCAATCACAAAAAACCTCATTAGGAATCTTGAGGGTGAACAAAAGCTACGTTGGAACAACAGCTTCAAACGTCTGTAAGGTTCTTCAAGTTTCAAATAGTGACACAAGTAGGAGAAACAGCACATCTTGAAATGCTGCCGATTAAAATGTGTCTATCAAAAATGCATGCAGTATAAAGAAGAAAAAGGAACACATCTGATCTGTGAGAGACATTCAGGATTGTGTGTTTATTTTAAAAATTAATGCACGAAACCTTAAGGGGAAATGCTGGAAAAACAGCTAGTATTTCTTCTAATGCAAAGCTTAAAGTTTAACCACTGTATGGTAAAATGGTTGGCTATGTTTTGTGCTACTGTATTTAATACCAAGGTCTTGCCCCTGCAATGCAAAGCCATTTTAAAAAAAAAAAATAAGCACCTCATTTTTGAAGTCTGGGGTTTTGTCTTTTAATATTTGCCAGTAAAAATACTTCCTTTCCCCTTTTAGATCTAAAAATGTTAGGATCTAGTGTTTTGTTTTTAAAAATAATAATCTGCAATTACACAAAAAAATGATACAGAGATCCAGCTCACCTTGAAGTCCATTTCCATTTGCACTGGTGCAAGATGGTGGAGGAGAAGCTTGGGGCCTGACAACAGGAGCAAAGGCGCTCTTTTGTTTCACTGCAGAGATGACATTGGCAGGTGAGAATGAGAAAATGCCGTGTGTACTGCTACAGTTTGAAGGGAGGGTGACCGAAGAGGCTGCCATGGTAGGGCTTGACGGCACTACTGCAATAAAGCAAAAATAATCAGGACTCATATTGTGGATTTTATGGCAAACATGGAAGGAAGGGGGGGAAAAGAGATTGATAGGGCCTTGTCTCTCTTATAATAGCGGGGGGAAATTATATATGAAAAAATAAAAAGCTTTGGCTTGCCACACTCTGGATAACAGGCAAACTCTTTTGTGTTGGACCTTGGTTGCAGATTTTGTAGTCCAATCTAGTTCTTTTTTTTCTTTTCTCTTTTAACCAAGATTATTGTTTGGCATATACCAATATATTTGCCATGGTTTTTTTAATTGGTTTTTGTTTGTTTTTTAAATGTCCAGCCTCCAGAGTCACCCCTCCTTTTATCCAGTAGCTCACATTGTAGAAAAACCAAAATAAAGTAAATATATATATATATATATAGTAACAAATAAAGAATCTATGTAATGGCTACATGTACCAGAAAAAGACACTTACTGCCATAAGGGGAGTTAGCTGAAGAGCCATTAAGAAATCCAGGGGAACCAGGTACACCAAGATTGGGCATGCCAGCATTGCCATATCCATTCATGCTGTTGCTGACTGTGTTGTAATTGGACTGCTGAGGAGTACTGCTCGGAACATATCCTCGCGGGGAAACACTGCTTGTGTTGCGACTGTAACCTACTGTGTTAGGTGGAGAGAAAGAGAGAAAAACCCATCCCAAGAAAATGGTTATTATTTAGGGGGGTGAAGGGTTTCCCTTCCGCATCATACATTACACACTTTTAATTGATTGCACAGCTTTGGTCTAAGTTGTCTGCTACTGCCCTATCATCTCTTTACAGTTCAAGATAACCTTATCACGCCAACCCTACTTAAATCATCAAGGATCATTCTGTGTTGCCTCTGCTCCTGGCAGAGAAAGCCAACAAAAAGCTTCCTTCGATCCAATTGTGTCAGCTTCCGTCACATTTGTCTTTAGTGGTAATTATCAGAAGGCTTGGTTGCTGGTTTGTACCAACATGCTGAACGAACTTTCAGCCTTTTCGGGACTTCAAATGCCAAAATTGGCAGAAACAGGAGGGGAAGGGCTAAAAATAGAAAGGAAAGACCAGTTTGCTGCAAAAAGCTGCTTTTTATTTTAATCTTCAATGTTACAACTGATATTTTTACACACTAAATATAAGCAAGTGCTCCCACTGGGTGCCCATGCTTCAGTGAAAACCAGCCTGGATTTATTTATGATATCAATATGACACAAGTAAGTTCAACAGACACACATAATTTGGACAGTAGCAAGAATTTAGTGGCCCTGATCCAGGAACATTACGCTGCAATCCTATTTATGCTTACACAAAAGTTAAGTCTCACTGCGTTCAACTGGACACACTCCCTTATTAAGCACATTTAGAATTGTGGCATCAGACAGAACGTACTTGCTCTGTTGATTTCTACAAGGTTTAGGCACAACTGTCTTTCGCTATATTAGAGGTTAATATGTTTCTAATTAATCAGTTATGTTATAAGCAATAATATAGATTATCATGTTTTATAATAATACTTATGGCTTTCTTCCAAGTAAATGGCCAAAGGATTACAGCACCGAGTAGACATGTAGAAAATTGCACTGTTAATTCTTATAAGCTTTTTGTATTTTATTCAAAATTTTCAATAAAGATTCTGTATCATAAAGCAAAAAATAAACTTCAGTGAATATAATTGGTACACCTGTGGTTAATTGAATGCATGAATCTACTGAAGGAAGAAGGTGCAATATACTGATCAACGTCAATAATATCCAAAACTTTGGATACATAATTATTAAAACTTCACATACCTTGGTCATTAGCTTGTGATGTTTCTGAAACATTAACTGCTAGCTGGCTGCTAAATGAATTTACTCCCATCATGCCAGTATGAGCTGGGGTGTTGGCAAGTGTTGGAATCTGATTGTGATTGCGTGGCACACTGTATAATGCTTCTGCAATATCTGCTGCTCGTTTCAGAATTATTTCCTGCAAAATTGTAAAAGAATTAATTTCAAGTAAGTAATACAGTGTGCTTGTTTCACCACATACTCTAGTTGTGTGGTGCAGGTTAATCTAAGATTATAGTAGGCACTGATGGATGCCAGTGTTCTTGATAAAAGTTTACAGCCTCTTTCATTTGGCAAATTGCTGTACATATTCCTGTAAACCTTACCAGTGGTGACTCTAAAGAGATAAATAGTACAAATATCCCATCTAGCATTTCTGCTAGTGTGGCATTTAAAGAAGAAAAAAGTACTTTACTTGGAAAATGCAGCAAAATTATTTCCAGTAGTTTGCAACACAATACACATTTATCTGCCGTGTAGTAAATTTAGCTAGCGATTTCCATTAGCCACCAATATATTGGACCACATTTAAGCTTGTACCTCTAGTTACGAACTTAATTCGTTCTGGAGGTCCGTTCTTAACCTGAAACTGTTCTTAACTAGAGGCGTGCTTTCGCTAATGGGGCCTCTTTCTGCCGCTGCACCGCCGGCATACGATTTCCGTTCCCATCCTGGGGCAAAGTTCTCAACTCGAGGTAATGCTTCCAAGTTAGCAGTGTTTGTAACCTGAGGCATTTGTAACCTGAGGCGTTTGTAACTCAAGGTACCACTGTATTCTTAATTACCACTTGTGATAGGAAAATAAGTTTGGAAAAGAAAATGGTAAATGAATCTCAATTCTCATTAAGATATTGCTTCATATCACCACCCTTAAGGTAGCTGGGAAAACGATGTGGTGCACTGGAAGAACACATCAATGTTTTGCCAGGTTTGCAAAGGGCAGCTGCCCATTCGCTACATTGTGTGCATGTGACTATATATGCACATGAGAGGACCTACCTGGTTGTTATGGGGCATGCCATACAGGGCTTCAACAAGGTCAGCTGCTCTTTTAAGTAATACTTCCTATAAATTAAAAACAACAACAGTAAATTGCTTTTCACTTAACACTGAAATAGTTCATCAGAACAAAGGCAATGGAAAAACAAACATACCCAGCACTACGAATATGCTGTGGCATCTGTACTTACCGAATACCTGATAACTGGGCAGAGTATAATAGCCTGATGCCATTGTTATATTTAGTTGGAGGTATCACAGAGATAGGAAGGTGTTTTGTTTTGGAAGGAAACAGTGTATGTGGTTTAAAGTCAAAGTTAGATATGAGCCTAAAAATAATAATTCATTTTATATCCAGCTGTTCAATTATGACTGACTAGAAAAGGTGTTTGCTGCTGTAGCATGTAGCTCTGGTGTTGAATTAGTGAAATCAGTGCTTGAGGTTTAATGATGTAGTCTTATGGGTATTAAACAAACAAACACATGGTAGAGATATGAAAGGCACAGGCATCACATTTGGCTGTTAATTCCTAGCACTTTAGTGGTGAAGAACAATAAGTAATTTTCCATATCTTAATTAAACTGGCAGAGTCCTTAAAGACAACATCTCACCCCTAATTCATGCCCCAAATTTGCAAGTGAGTTCAATGC
>NC_139681.1:42498152-42515652 GCF_964106915.1 Podarcis gaigeae | reverse complement strand
CTTTTCTCATTAATTTCTCAATAAATTTGGCAATGAATTTCAATCACAGAACTCGGCCGGGTGAACCAAGCTTTGTGGGATGCATAGGAAACACAAAGGCATGGAGGGGTTGAACACATCATTCATCAGAAGGCTCTCTTGCTTGTTGAAGCAGGACTAATATCCCTGGACTACTAAGGACAACATATATACTATGGGCCTCTCTTTTCCTACTAAGAAACTAGAACTATTTTAGCCAGAATCTAACACAGTTAAACATACTTTAGTCCTCTAAAACCAGGCTTGAGCTTACCTAACTCAGGACTGAATTGCAGTGTTTGTTTTACTTACTGGTTGCTTGGGAAGATCACTAGTCACTTGATTGGTTATGTTAACCAGAGGACAGTCCTCACTTCCAGGAGAATGCCGCCTCCTTGTCAGAAGCCAGAGTTGCTATTTGACCCTAGCAAGGGGACAAAATCCTGGTTTTTTCAGACTGGCCCTGTCTGTTGGCAGGGAGCAGGACCTGTGGATTCTTCCATGGAATTATTGCTAAACAGCCCAGCTGCTTCCAGGGGAAGGAAGCCCACCACTGCCCCTCTTCTGGCAACACAAGTGGAGCTGGCTAGTGGAGCCAGACTTTTCCCCTCCTGCCCTTTCATGAAAGGAAGAACCAATTGACAGGGCAAACTTCACTGTTGTCTTATTTTAAGAAATTGCCACAGCCACGCTGTAGTTCAGCAACTATCACCCTAATTGGTCAGCAGCCATCAACATCAAGGCAAGATCCTCCCATCAGCAAAAAGGTTACAACTCGCTCAGGTGATGGTTAGCATTTTTTTAGCAATAAAGTCATTTTTTTAATTGAGGAATGTACATTGTTTTCTAAAACATAATGCTACTTCACACTTAATAGACTACAGTATAGTGTAAGCGTAACTTTTACATGCACTGGAGTGCCCCCCCCAAGGATGACATATTCACTTTATTGTAGTGTTGTGTAGATGAACCTGCCATATCTCTGATATTGCCTGTATTGAGTAGTATATTTACAGGCAAATCCTCTCTCAATCCACCTTCACCAACTCTTTCAGGGTTATGAATTGGAGAACTGCTACAAGAGCAGCAATTTGTTCCTTGTCTTCACTACAAGGAGAGGCGATTGCTGTAACTGAACCATGCTGAGTGAGAAACTAAGCCAACAGCCTGTTTTTCCAGGCTAGGGCACTTCAGGCAGTACACATCTCTGGGCAAATATTTTAAGCTCTCTCTGCCCCCCCCCCATTTGCATGGAAGTGGAGAGAATAGATTATAAGAGCTGCAAGCATTGCTTACTTCCCCTCTACCTCTCAGGAAGCAAGGAAACAGTGGCTGCCCAGCTAGAGACCAGCAGATGACACCATGCATTGCTAATTCTGATTTATTTACATCCCGCCTTTCTAAAGAAGTATTCAAGATGATCAGGAAAACCATGTCAGGCACAATGATAGCGCCTGCAGATGTAATGGGTGCCATTTTTCAGTTTCATGATCAGCCTAGGCTGAACTTCATGGCTTTGGATCAGGGCCAGGAGACCACTGAATAATTGGGCCATTCCAAGGGGCCCCAAGTATTATTCCTCACTGTCCTCAGGCTTATGTGGGCAACATGCAAAAACAAAGTTCCTAGAGAAAGGAGCGCAGGCAAAGGAAATTGCCTGTCAGAGACTTCACTCTTCACTTTCTGTGGTTCCACAAGACAAATGGGCACTGTAAATCCTAGTCATGGTGCCACAGCCGGCAGGCACAGGGTGACACTGGTAATTCTTACTTCTCAAGCTGAAATTCTTGTTCTTTCTCCAGTACCCCAAAGAATTCAGGGATTTGCCTTTGGATGGAAAAACAATCAAGCCTCCCAAAACTCCCTAGTGAAACATCCTTTCTCTACACATAACCCCAAATACACAGAGGAGATGATGGGACACACCACATTCCTACTGACATTTCACACATGGCAAATTCCTCAGAGCAGGGATAGACAACATGGTGCCCTCCAGATGTAGATTACAATTCCTATCAGCCCAAGCCAGCATGGCCCAATGATTAGGGGTGAGGGAAGCCTCAGTTCACAACATCTGGAGAGAATCAGGTTGGTCACCCTAGCCTCAGAAAGATTCAGTCACAGGAAAAAAGGATGGCCACTTAGAAGAGACAAAATCCAACACAGGAACAGAGACTTCCCTTCAAGTACTTTCCAGAACTGACCAAAGCCATTCACACTCTGGAATTCACTCAAGAGATAACACAGCAACGTTAGAGCCACTCGATATCTTATTTCCCAAAGAGATCAATTCCTTTTTTTCCCCACAAGCCCAAAGTAAACATGGTGGCTTAGGCAGGTTTCTTTCAACTAAGGTTGTTTTCCCTCTCTATGGCCTTGATGACAGAGTCCTCCATGGATGCTATTCATCAGAATGATACAGCATTAGTTTCCATGTGGCTTCATAGCTTATGTCAGAAAGCCAGGCAAACATACTTCATTTATTTCTCCAAACGTGAGTTGAGGACATTCAAGTTTAGCTGGAGTGCAGCCAAATATACAGGAAAGGGAACTTCTATATCAACCTCTGGAAGGACAGAACCCTATTACAGGGAAGTAAGAAGTATCAGGAATGATACCAGTCCAGATTCCCACCCAAGCAAGATAGTGGGATGCTTTCAGCAGTTTGCAACAGATGGCAAATGTCCACAACAGATGCCTGGATGCTGGAGACAATGTCCATGGGGTACATCCTGGGGCTAGCCAGTGAGCCCTGATTTATCAGCTCTCCAAGAAAATATCAAGAGTGATAGATGAGAAGGGGGGAAAGAATCAAAATCTCAAAATGGTGCTGAAATATATGGGAAACTTTAATGAAGGATATAAAGAGCCCAGTGTGTTTTAGCCAGCACTTTCTTTACGGCAAAGAAAATAAAACAAAAACACTTAGAATACTTCAAAAATGAATCTTTCCCATGAATGAATATGTCTGCGGGTGCATTGGGTGTCTGCAGGCTTAGAAAAAAACTCAGCAGTTGCTTGATCATCTGGGAGTGAGATCAACACTCTGGCAGTATGCCTTTTGAAGGAGGACCTTAGTATGGCCAGTTCACAACAGCTGGCAGACCAATCTCATATCTATCAGAACTCCTGAGTATTATGGTAGCTTGTTAAGACATAGTAGATTGGTCTCCTCTTCTCAGAAAGTCTCTGTTGATGCTTCTACTGCTTTGCTAGCAACAGATCTCAGATTTTCAGGTGTGAGGGCAGGAATTCTGTATCCCCCCCCCCCAAGGACACCTCCAAGGATCTTGGGACTTGCCCTGTGAAATGTGTTGGTTGACAGGAAATGACTTGCCCAAGTACACCAAGTGTGATTTAAGAGTAGGGACTTGTATCTATAGCTTCTTCTTTTAAGTCTCTACTCATTACGTATCACAGGCTGTTAGCTTATTATCTTTAATAGTAACACTGACATCTTAATTTTCAATTTTACCCAGTCTCCATATCGTAGAAATAAACCACAATAGAATGTAATTGTGTGTCATTTCCTTGGGGGGGGACCCTTTGTCCTCATCTCCTTATTTTGAGTCAGTCCACTCTTCAGTATTGTCTACACTTACTGGAAGTGGCTTTCTAGAATTTCAGGCAGGGGTTTCTACCAGCCCTATCTGTAGATGCTGGTGACTGAACTAAGCGCCTTCTGCATGCTCTACCTCTGACCCCATTGCATCTAGAAATCTTGAAAATCAAAAAGAGATTAATGTTCATGTGAAAGCTTTCCATGTGAATGGAGATTTTTTATGTGGAGGTGCTTTCAAATAAAAAAAAGGTTCTTGCTTTAAAAATGTAATTTTTTTAAATGCATGGAAAGTTATCCATCTAGGTAGTAACTTATCAAGTCATATGTCAACTGAGATATCATTTTAGGTAACCTATAGTTGACAGTAAGGTCCTATTGTAGGAAAATCTCCATTGCCAGTCATAAGTTTGAGCTCCTTGTAATAAATAAACATTATGTTGCTTTTTTCTTGTTCTGTTGTTGGCTTTGTGTCACCTGGTTATCCTAGTGATTATAAAAACAACAGAAGCAAGCAGGAAATCTAAACAACTTGGTATCTAGTCCAAAGCCAATATTATTGCATATTTTTTAAATGAACTTATTAATTTACATTTTCAAACAAAACAAATCACATCAAAAGTAAATAAAAGGCAAAATAAAACCAAACCAAGCACTCTCTGGTAGTATGTAGTCCAACTGAGCAGAATAAACAAACAGGACATCTGAAACAAAGTCCTTCTACTCACTATCATGCCCAAATAAACCAGCTCCTTTACCATTGTGGTATTAAGTATATCCAAAGCAATGCTCGTGAGTTCAGTGGTCTGGAGGCATTACCCTCACGATTTAACAAATGTAATGAATGGCCCAACATTAATTGAGAGGGGCTAGCACCAGTGGGGAGAAAATTCTAACAGCAGCCACAACAAATCAAAGCTTTACAGGCCACCTGCTGCAAAGCATCAGGGAATATAAACAAGGAAGCCGGCATCTTTGCAGTGTATGATGTGGGAAACCATAGCCAGTATCTCTTTATCTCTTCGAAGACCCACAGCTTTAAAGTTTGGGTCACCCTACACTCTCACCACATATGTATATAGGTTCTCACAGAATTACACCCGTACCAACATTTACTGATAGGCTTTTTAAAATTTGCCTCAACTTGACAAAAGTACAATAGCAGTTAAGCACCACCTTCAACATGGAACACATACGGTGCTTCCAATTTATCATATTTGTTTTTTTCAAATCAGTTGCCCAAATTTCTTTGAGCCCAGTAGCCTTACTGCTTAAATTATCTTTTTATTGATCACATATATAATTCATTTTAAGCTATCCTCTGGCCTATTACAAAGACATTCAACAAATTTTGGCTCTCAGGAACAGGCCAACGTTATTCATGATGCAGAGAAAAACTCATGAATGCCACCAAGTGTACACTCTTTAGCCAATCACAGTTCATGGATTAGTATATGTGGCAATTGCATTCCATTTTATGCACCTACTTAAAACAAAGGGGCTCACCTAGAAATGTAATGTGTGAAGTAGCCCTGGACTGATCCAAGATGGTGTCCATAGTAGTGATATCAATATAGCTAAGTCCAAGGACTGCTTCAGACTATATGGTAGCCAATGCACACACACAACCAAACCACAGCTGATTCTGACCCATGACATGTTCACCTGCATAATACAGGCATTCATAAATGTATGTTTTCCCGACTTTTATGGATACATGTAAAATATTTTCTGTGGACTTGTGAAAAATATGGTGTGTGAAGTGGCCATAAACCTCTGCACCCAAAGTTACAATTTTAATACTAGGTTTGAGAGGTTTGTGGCTGAGGTTGTCCAGATAGTTTGTGACATGGTAATCTGGGAAGTCTAAAGCTGGTACAGTCAACTCATCACTGATTATCAATATTGTACTGTAGAGTCAAAGGCTGAAGTATGCAAAGCTCAGTCTTGCTTTTTTCATTTGGAGCAATTTCATTTAGTTTTAAAAAGCTAACTTTAATGCTAATTATCCCAGCCTTATTCTGGGATAACTAACTTCTGTCTCTTAGCTGCTTGAACTCACAGCCTTCAGCTTTCCCTGAACGCCAGGGATCCCAGGTTGTCACAGTAATGAGGCAAGTTTTTCACCAGCTCTGTCTGGTGTAAAGGCTGAAAACCCTTTTGAACAATGCAGACCTATTGTGCTTTCTTGCATTGTTTTGAGACTGCTCTTAATGCCTCTTCACGAGTTTTAACTTGTACGGAATTCAGCATCCATCCTATCTGGGGTGAGATTTCAGAAGCGTACTACACTCCAGCATTTGCACTGGCTTCATATTGCCTTCCAAGAACAAGTCAAGGTCCAGGGTTAGGGTTTTAATTCATGCAGTATCTAATAGTTTAGGCTTAACATAGCTATAGCCAGTTTCCCTACATTACACTGTGATCTCCTGAGATAAAACGGAGAGTCGGTTGTGAAACAATCCAGAGAACAAGAGATTCCTTGTTCTCATGCGAACAAGGGGCCTCACATGAAGAGGTTTTTACTGCTGATTTTCTTCAACTATGGAGACTCCATTTCCATGGAGGCCTGCTAAAGCCTGAGCCTGATGGCCAAACTAAAAGTGGCATTAGTCACATAGCTCTGTTTCTAAGTGCAGGGTGTTGTTGACAGATAGCATGAAGGCTATTTGAATCGGGCATGAATAAAATGAATCGGGCATTTTGGGGCGATGCAAATTGGAGGCACACATGGCCCAGTCTGGATCAGTTCTACAACAAGAGGTATTAAGGTGCTGATCCAGATCAGGACTTCTGTGCTGGCTTTTTGTTAAAATAACAACAAAAACCCAGACCCTTGTACTTAAGGACAGAACAATGAGACTAATGTCATGTGCAGTTTGACACAAGTCAGCTTTTTGAAGTGATTTTAATCCTTTTAAATCTGACCGGCTTTTACAGCAAAATAAACTAATGATCCTCATAAAAATTACATTCATAGTAATTCAGCAAATACGTTCCCTCCCTCTCCATATTGTTATATAACTAGAGCTGGGCGATACCTGGTTTTCAACATCACAATATATCAGCAGCTAAATATTGTGATATACTGATAATATCACAATGTCTCACCTTAGGGGGAGGAAGCAGCAGCTGAGATATATTGTCCATCCCTACAGCTGAGCAGGCCTTCATACTGCTCCAACTCACACAAACCAGAAGGGTGGGGTGGGGCTTCCTCAAAGGTGCACGCAGGCCTGCCTCCGCCTCTGTCCAAGCCAGCAAGACGCCCCTTTCCTCCCAGACTGTCACCTACAAAGTGTTCCAGCACAATCCTATGCATGTTGACTCAGAAGGAAGACAGTGCTATTTTTCTAGAAAAAGGTGCCTGAACTCACCATGCACACTAACCCTAACTCCACCTGAGAGGTGCTGGAACTAAGTTCTGGTGAGTTCCGGCTGGGGAAAAAAAGCCCTGAAAGAAAGTCTCCACAAGTTCAACAGGGCTTACTAGTAAAAGTGTTTAGGGTTACATGCTTAGTGCATGTACTCAACATGCATATCATTTTGCCTTGATCATCTTGGGGGGGTGGGGTGGACGGAGTAGGTTACAATGGCAAGGTGTAGTCCCCAAATAGATGAATGGTGTTAATGCAAATTTTCTAACAGAGCTGCAGTAGCTGGATCATGGATAAACAACACACATACACAGCACTTATTTCTACTAATGGTTCCTCATGCAGTTAGGGATAAGAGTAAGGAAGTCTGCTCCCAATGCACTAACTCCTAGAAGAATTGGGCACATGTTTTCATTTTTCACTATATATTTCCAGGCTTTCTATGAACAGACCACACAATCTGAATTCCTAGTGGATGACAACACTAAGACTATTACCTAGGGATTGATGCATTGCTAATGATGCTACAACAGTTAGATAATTCTAAGATAGAAGTAGTATCCAAATAGTAACTAAAACCATACATATTCTTTTTGTGGCATAAAACTACGAGCATTTAATATTTAGGTTAATACAAAGGAGCATGGCATTTTGAGAATACATTTCACTAATGTGGCAGAATATTTACCAACATTATTTATCATTTTGCGAATATGATAGAAGTATTTTCCCAATAGGATACAGAAACAAAACAACTGTGTCAAAGTGAACAATACGTTCTGTTTTAAGTATTAAATACTCCAAGATGCTTCACTAATTGAGATATATTTTAATAATGCAAACCATAGTTGTGCTTGTCCCTCTTCATATTTGTTGTATTTGGTGCTTACTCCTCCCAGTGGGCACTATAGTAAAAGAGAGAAATTTGCACCACCTTTTAAAGACTGAATTCCAGCTGACCCTTGAGTGGATGCAGCATGAAAGATTTATTCCTCTGCTGCCTGCAGCTGTAATCCTTGAGATATTTTGAGTCCCATTCTGCCCTCAGTCAAAAGAGTACCGTGAAAATGGTACAGAGTGCCCTGATGTAACAAAGGCAACACATGTATGGAAGCAGGTTTCCTTCCACATGTACATCCTGTGCTAAACTGAGAATCATGGGAGCAAACAGGTGCTGAATGCACACTTCCCAATACTATATTGTGACGTTTAGGACCTAGAGCAAAACACACTATTCTTATTTTCGGAACCATGCATGGGTCTCCAGCTGGATAATAACCAGTGCTGTTTGGAGGTGAGGAAACCAAATTCAAATTCTCCTCCTTTCTAAATGTGTTTCAACAATGTGAATGGTAGATAGGTACCTCCAAATATAGAGCAGTGCTGCATGTGCTTGGGCTCAGGCCAGAGTCTCAGCATCAAATAGTTTAAACTCATTACAGGAAGGAATTGGAAATTTATCTTTCTCTTAGGAAAAAAAGCATTGCAGACTAGGACAAGGTGGAGAGCCCTTGTAAGCACAGGCAATCTTCCAGGGGCTGCATAAAAGTGTGACCAGTGGCAGGAATGAGCAGAGCAACCAATGTGGCTGTTGCCTTTGTACAAAGGCCACAGGCAAGACATGCACAATCCAGAGGTTTCAACAAACACATCTCTCCATTCAGGCAAGAAAAAGGCATTATCAAAGTTATAGAACGCATTCCAGCCCAGCAAGAACACTCAAGAAGAGGGTAGAAAAGGTACAGTGTGGAATGATCTGGGGAGACTCCCAAGGGCTACATAGTAAAGCCTTGAGGACTGCATTTCAGCTCCTGGCCTTGAGGTTCCCCACCCAGGGTCTAGTAAATGATCCAATAGAGGCTCTTTAGTTTGGTAGTCTAACCTGGGTAATGGGGTCAACACCACAACTCTAGAGTCTATTGCCAAAGGTGCTTCCCAGCCAACGAATGCACACGACAGAGTTAACTCTTTATTGTCAGAGATAACTTATGCTGCTTCTACAGCTCTGGAGACCTACACACACCAATCTAGCATCTAGGCAGCTATTCCCAAGTCTGTGCTCTATGGAGCAGTCAGAGCAACGGGGGACCACTCTGCCAGTTTTATGTCCCTGCCCCAAACAGGCAGCATGCATGTAGCCAGAGACTACACCGACGTGGAAGTTGCTTCTGCTCTTCCCACTTCAATTCTCTCCTTGTTTTGGGAGACAGTGTTGAAGCACCCGGCCCTTCACTAGCCTGGCCTGCTTCTTCCCCCACCTCTGAAACTCCCCCTGCCTCTGATTCTCGCCTCATGGCTGGTACAGCCCCCCCCCCCAGGCCACTGCCTGCTTCTCTGGAGTTGGACTCTAGCCCTGCTTTCCTCAGTGCATTCTGCTAGTCCCTGACACCTATGCAATTGGGGCTGCCTACACCATTGAGAAGTGGCAAAAATAAGACGGAAGGCAGCTTTTGCTCTCTAAGCTAGTCCATTAACGCAGTTTACTTCCTTTCTCCCATTTAATGGACCTGGGAAAGTGGATGCTTCAAAGAGTGCCATAAGGCAATCCACACAACCCCATTTTGGCTGAAATGGGAGCATGGAGGCTGCTTTAAAACGCTTCTCAAAAGTGCTGCTTGAAGCACCTGATTTGAAGGGTGGGTGGTGGTGGTGACGGGGGGGGGGGACACCTCTCTCTCTCACTCCACTGTCGCTGCTACCCACTGACTTGCAGCAGAAGTGTAGCAGCTGCTTCAAACTGTTTTTGAGAAGCACTTTAATCCTCACTCATCATCTGTTGCACAGGGATTAAATCTTGCTGCCTTGACTATGAGATCCTGTTCACTGCTGGAAAGAGGGCACGTGGTCAATGCAGGACTAAACCATGTCCTCCTGCTGATATCACCAGTGACGTCAATGGGTGGCCGTGGTTTGGATTAGTAGAAAATGCCCCTCTGGCGTTTTCCCACAAAGCAAATACCAGCTTCAGAGGAGGCATTTTCCTCAGGAATGCAGTAAGTAGGAATGGGGTACATTTCCCCTCCGTGCCTGCTCTGGTCCTGTTAATTATCAGCCTCTCTTCCCCCATGGATGCAATTTGCATTTTAAAAGTCTGTATGTTGATTGCAAAGCTGCATTTAGCATCATGTCAAGTTTGCCCTTATTTCTAAATGTTTGGAACCAGTGGGTGGGTGGGTGGGTGGGTGGGTGTAGCAGAGTTGACTGGCAGAACTGAGGCTTATGTGGAAGGAGCCTAAGGTGGGACTTGGGCTAAGCTTTGTGTAATACCAATTTTTGGAAGCACCTGGTACCACATAGTTATGAAGATGTGTGTAAAAGTTTTCAGTAGCCAAAACCTTGGGTTATTGACGGAAAAGATGAAATGCCTATTCAAAAATTTAAAAAAATTGTTTCATATAGTGTGTCTTTCATTTGTCCCGTGTAACGATGTTTTCATAGGCACAGTAGAGAGAGGAAAGAAGAACTGGGAGAAAAAGTATCAGTGAAAACCAAGTAAGAGTTTTATGCATGTGATCATATTTTTATCAATTACTGAGTAAAAGGAAATGACCCTTTTGTCCTTTGGGGGCAGGGGAGGGCGAGATGAATGAGTATTTCCTTGCCGTTCTATTTTGTCAGTTTTGGTACCACAGAGTCAATAACTTCACCTTCATGCAGAAACTCTGTGATTTATAAGTTCCTCCTTTACCCAGTGCTGCCACAACCTGGAGAAGTGGAGCCAGTTGTGATGCAGAGATCAGACTTTGGTCACAGCTACTTGGGAGGGGGTGTGTGGAGGAAATAAAGCACTCTCTGATGATAGACAAATGTGTCTTGTTAGCAACAGCCAAAAAGCGCTTGACTTGTACTAATAACAAAAAGGCCATGTTGGTCACCATGGGTCTAAAGACGAAGCACCCTGTCACTGCCTTGGTTGGGAAATTAGCAAATAATGTTCCTTTTCTTTGATAAATGGGTGACAGTTCTCTCTCACCAATCATTTTTTAACATTTTGATGCATGTCTATGATCCCGCTGGAGGAACAGAAAAGTTTACTGGCCCTCAATTTTCAGATGATGAATGGAACACTCTAAATGTGCGATTTCTGTATGAGGTATAGTTCATTTTAAGCAATTCTAGTAAATGGGTGTCACTGATTAGAACAAATAGTCTACTTGTGCAATAGCACAAATGGTATGTCTCATTCTTCTGGTCTCCTTTGAGACAGAAAAGAAAGGGGACAACAATGACCACGTTATACTTATTGGAACGGCAGCAGTTTAAAATGAGCTGTTTTATGCAATCTTAAGATATTGCCAGTGTGATAGGATACCAAATCAAAAAAAATTATCTCCATTATTGCCAGGCAAATTGAAATGCTTATCGTACTGAAAATGAAAAGACGATGCTAAACAGAATCTCAGTATCTAAACAGAATCTTCCAATCTCAGCTTTTATAAAATATGTTTTTTTGCTAGATAAGCTATATCTAGCATAATATTAGTTTGTTTTAAAATTAAAACATAGTAAAATTAAAGTATCGGCTGTAACAGTTTTGTCTGGGGGGTGGGGTGGCACAAATTAGCCAATCAGTTTGGAAGGACATTTTAGAAAGAACCATCCTGATAAAAAGATAAGAATATTTGTCCCACTTTTTAAGGACCTCCTGGCAACTGTATTGGTCCAGATTTATTGGCCTGATCAATAAATAACTAATACTATAAAAAGAAAAGGATGCCTTGTGGATAATGAAAGAATTAAAAAGCAAGCAGGAGACAATTAGAATTGCTAGGAATGCCAAAACAGCAGTAAGTGTTCTTTTTAAGTGCTAGCCAACCAATGTTAACCATTCATGATCTGTGTTTTATTAATAATTTTTCATGATGACAAAGTTCTGTGGTTAAGAACTATAATTGAATATGTACAAGAAATTATCAGGTGGTTTGAATTTAACTAAGGCATTAGCATTTAGTTTAGCATAGTAAAAATAGTATGATTTGTGGGAGGCAATTAACAATCATTTGCTCTGTGGATACAAGTAATTTGTTTAAAGAGCACTGACCTATGAGACAGCTAGTTTGTGTTGGCTGTGATGGAAGGGAGCTATTGACTCAGTGTAGCAGTTCCATTGACAAAGCTACACTGGAATTTACACGGAAGATCCTTAAATGCTCAAAGCTTGTGAGATCTTTTCATAGGGTGAAGTGGTTAAAAACAATGTGTACTAGCTAAAATGGATAAATATACAGATGGTTAACCCTGGAACACCCGGAACAAAAATACAGTTACAAATACAAGATATTCCCCTCCCTGCAATAGTGAGCAAGTGTAGGAGTATCATGCATTTTTGTTTACACATAAGTCGTCTATTAAGAGGCGTGATTACTTGTTGTGTAATCATTTCATAAGTCTGAAGCTGAATGGGGTTTTTTGTGCAGGAATAATTGTTATTCTGATAACTAGTGAATGTGTCAAAGGCCTAGAAATGGTTCAGCATTCAGTTTTTTCTGCTTTGGTGTTGGATATGTTTACCCTTGTTGTTGCAATTGGGTTTCGTGTACTGCAAGTGATACATGAAACCCTGTACTCTTTTTAGCTTGAACAAAAGTTAACCAAACTGAGGAGGAGGGTAGAAATGGGCTGCAAAACACTTAGCTGAAAGAGATACGGCTTGGCATGGTTTTCTTTTGCCCACCAGGAAACTATTATGTAAAATGCACTCCAGCAAAATAGTGACATGCTTACACCCAAACTGGTGTACACATACTACTGTTTTCTTAAAGACAACATACATAATGATTCCTCATAGTTTCAAATGTGTGCTTTAAAAAAATAAATACTAACTGCAACATAATTCCATTTAGAAGCATACAAATCACAATTTGCCGTAATCAAATAACATTGCAATGCTTATAATCTAATTAAAAAGTAATCTCAGATATTTAATTTAAGAACCTTCAATGACTGCTAGTAAGTAAAATGATGAATCTAACCTGCAGAAAGCTGCTTAATTTAAATACGCCAAGAATTTTATTTTCAGGTAAGAACAATTTTAATTGTCATTAAACAAGCAAGTGATACACTACTTGACAAATATTAAAACAAGTACTGCACTCAATTATTAATTTGCACTGTTCACTTTTAAATGCAGCAAATATCTCATTAATTTAATTTTAGGTGCCCACCAGTTTATATTGCATTTTACAGTCTAGAAGGCAATTTACTAACTGGCAATTACATACAGAATGATTGTTAATTCTGCTCCTAAGTGCTAGCTGCTTGAAAACTGTTATGTCTCTCTAATTTTTGACCTTCTTACAACAAGGGTGAGGTACACTGGGAATTCCAAGGACTAGTGGAGAAGAGCTGGACATGTCATTTGTGACTCATTCTTTTAATTCACCGTGCTAATCAACTGAACTGCCACAATCTCCCAAGGTAATTGTATCTTTACAATAGTTGAAAGCAGCAGGCAAAAAGGCATGGATAGATGGTAATAGACCTTCCTCTTAGCCTGCTGAGAAACAGAACAGCAATCTTACTATATGTGACTAATAGGGCCTGGTGCAGGGGGGCTGTGTTGTTGTTTTCCCTTGTGTTTAAACTCTGGTACTTTTATATTGGTGTGTATACACACACACACGTCATTTAAATGTCTCAACTTCTGTACTTTTCAAAAGCAGTTTTCTCCATCACACTGCACCCTTGTTTCATTATTCTGCAGCCTTGTTGCCCTTTGTTCCACCTCATGCTGAGAAGGTTAAATGTTAGAGTGCCAAGCCAGACTGCAAGCATGGTGGGACACTGATGGAAAACAGATGCCCTGGGGATTCTGCCCCTCCCTCTTATGGGGCCACATAATTTTCATATTGTGAAATACAGTGAAGTTTGGCTCAGTTTTCAATGGTGAGTGTAATTTCCAATGATTATCTCATTGTCCCCATCAATTTGGGGGCAATACAAATCAGACTGAAGTTTCCAGGTCAGACAGGCTGTGACCTTACCCTTCCTCTTACTTTCTGTAGCCATATAGGCTTCCGTGCCCCTTAAAAAGCATTTGAAACGTGTAGTCTTGCAAGTCTTTATTTTTATGCTTCCAGTAAATTAATTGCAGCCACAGCAGTTTTAGTAACTTTGATTCACTTAAATGTCGTTCTTTAACATTTCCTATGACTTCTGGTGAAAGGGACAAAGAATAAATTGATCTTTATGAGAATGTGACTTTTAAACACTGTAAAACTATGAAAGTTTATGTGGAGAGAACCATTCAATAAATTCCATTTATCTATTGAGTTTTGAAGACTGAGGCCAGGTTGTCATTAGTGCGTGCACTGAAGTCGGTGGAACTATCCATTTACATTAGCTAATGTATCGGGATTATAAATAACTGCTTTTTAAAAAAGGAAAAAGGAAAAGAGAGAGGACCCCACAACATTATAGGTATCCTGACAGAGCTGAGCAGGACTACTTGCAAATAGACATTTTCAGAATAGACTCCCAGTATAAAACCAGCTAGGCTCTGGGAAGCTAATAACATAAGTAGTTCTTCAGATGTTTTAGTTATCAGACACTCAAAGAAATCCATAAACTACAGTGTTGCATCATAACCACCATGGAACATGTCTGCTAAAGTGTTTACCACACCTGCACATATCGTCTATTTTAATTGCCATTTCATCTATATAAAATTCCTTAATATATCGTAATAACTAGGCTATTCTTGGGGAACTTATGGCCCTCCAGATGTTATCAGCCCCACTCAGAACAGCTGGTCGGGTATGAAGGGGTTTGTAGTTCAACAGCATCTGGAAGACCATAGCTTTTTAAAATATCTGTATGGTGCTTTTCCAGACAAACCCCATCCAAAGCAGCTTATATTAATAAAAACTACAAGTACAAGAAATCAGTATTAACTAAAACAAAACAAAATCAATATTACTTATACAGAAAATGAAAACCACAAGGATAAAAACAGAGTCACAAAAATAAAAACAGACTCCAACATGGTATTCCAGCCTCCATCTAGTGTAAAGGACTACAACTGATTGGGGAAAGACCATTTGAAACAAATGAGTGTTATTAAAGGACTTCCAAAGTAACCACTCACCTCAGCTCTACTGAGACTCAACTGGTTCTGATATCCCTGCTATAAACCTTGCCAAAGTTACCACCGCTATAGCCACTACTAATTATTGTCTCACCAAGACAGCCAAGAGGAGAACTTTTAGGAAGTCAGGATGCACTGTGACCAGATAATAACAATTGCCAATGGCCTCAACCTATTCAGTTCCCTCAACCTTAGATTTTCTCTTAAAGGGGGCGCTTTCTTCTTGGTACTCTTTGCTCATGGCCACAATCCATTAGAAGATTTGGCATGCTCAAATGCCCTGACTTCAGGGGCTAAAACTTCCCTAATTCTGTGCTGGATTGTGGCTGATACTTGTAGCGTACATGCCTGACTGTAGAAAGATGGTTGGTGCTCATATACCTTTATTTTTATTTTACTTAACAAAAAGTATATACCATTTGATTGTAAGAAAACTTAGGTTTACAGAAATAATAAAAAAGCCGTCCAAAAATATGTGCTCTGAGTTATGAACCACTTCTCTGTGCATAATATAGTCATGTTAAATAAACAAGGAGTCTAACTGGGTGTAGCATGAGGTGGTAGAACTACCTTTCAGATTCCCTCCTCCTTAGGATTTACAACCTTTGAAATCTTACATCCAATCCAATGCACATTGACTGACATTGTAGAGTCTTCTCCACTGTGCCACCTCAGAATGTGCACCTAAGCTTTCCAACAAGAATTCAGGGGCATACAAAACTGTACCATGGTAGTTAATATACATTTCAGTTATGTCACAAACCTGTTACTTCGGAGCAACATGTTTTGCAAGTTCTATGTTATCAGGCTTTAGTATTTTCCACAGTCATTATAAACTAGCAAAGGAGTGTCTGTTTAAGATAAATGTACTTCATTTGTACATATTAATTGATTACATCTCTTCCAGATGACATTGTCAGTAGGATATATTAGTAAAGGAGTATGACCCTGATACACATTCATCTTTTCAGTCTAGTAAGCTTCCTGCACTCATTTTTTTAATGTCAAAAGGATTATGTACAAATTAGTTATAAAAAATTCAAAAATATGCTCTCTGGCATTGTTATACCTTACCATTACGTGCGTTTTAAATAAATAAATAAACTTGAAGCACATTAATTGCAGCACATGTCCTTATTTCCAAATTTCGCGTCATGAGAAGTTGTTGTTGTTCAGTAGCAAAATGTACTTCCAAACATGGTATCTCAGAGCACCTCATTAATTTCATTCAAAATGTAAGCATGAAATACCAGGCAGAATCACCATAGTCCCACTGGGATTTAGAATAGCTTGAGTAATATTTCAACGTATTCGCAAGGGTTAAAACCAGCACAGTGTGTATGTACGCTGCCTTGTCTTTTAGTGGAGGGAGGTACAAGTCCACCTTTGTACCCACAAAGGCTTTTAACAAATTATTTATTTACCATGAGGGCTACAAAATCTGGGCATAATCCGTTGTTAATGCCATAATGGAAGAGTGGGGAACCTCCAGCCCTCAAGCCTAAGCAGTCGTGGCACGGTTCCTCATTTGGTCCACAAGGCTATTTTGGTCAAGCCACACCCACGTAACCTCCACCTATGACATCAAATGTGGGGTATGTAAAAATGAGGCTTGACCAAAGACGATTTGCCATGTGCTCAGTGCTTTGCAACACCCAACTATCAGCTGATTGCTGGGGTATACATAGTTGATCATCTCCTTGAGCAAAAACAGGACGCCTACCATCATAGTGATGCCAAATGACTGCCCACCTGTCGAATTTAACCCAAGGTCTGTAGGAGAGATAAGGATCCAGCCCACAGGCCGGATTCAGCAGCCTACCACTGCCATAATGAAACAGATGGGATGACTATAAAACTCAATGAACCCCTCTTCCCTTCTTTTGGAGACCTCTCAGGTGCGCATACGCTGCAGAATACTAACTCTTACTAAGGCCAAAAGGCCATGGGTATCTTATGTTCACTCATCAAACAGTCACTCTCTGCACTACCACCCAATGGGGTCATGGCTTGCAGGTTACTCAAGTCCACTTGCATGCACTGGGAGCAACTGTGGATATAGGGAATCATCTGCCCCTATCAACATGGCTGAGCATATAGGCATGGTCTGTGCTCCTTATTTTAAAAAACAAAATCTGAGGATTTTGTTTAATGTAGTGCTTACGTAAATCCTTGCATGCGTGGAATGATTCCTGCTTATGCAACAAGACTTTTCCTCCCTCACCTTCCCCCCTGACCCCCTAAATTAGTTTGGGAGTTCTTCTTCTCAGCATTCCAGGATGGCACAGAGTGTACACATGGGGAGGAGAGAGGGGGAAGTCCCATTGCACCAGCAGAAGTTGTTCCACTCCACTCATGGAAGTATCAAGTTGACCACTGCCCTGACATTCTTTGGTACATTTATGTTTGTACAAGAGTATTCTGGCAGAACTTGAGTTCATGCCTAACTTTTCCAGCTAA
>NC_139681.1:42480652-42493152 GCF_964106915.1 Podarcis gaigeae | reverse complement strand
CTAAATCCAAGTGGTTTTGCACCAAGCCAGATGACTGTCTATGGTTCATCCTACAGAAGCAAGGGAAGCTTTGACATTTATATAAACCAATGAATTATATTGTTCTGCAGCTACGTTTTCCTGTATTACTGGAGGGTGCCTTTATTATGCTAGTTGTGTATTCTGCTTGGAGCCAAATAGTTTTTATTCCACTTACAAAAACAAATACTTATATTTTGCTTAGATTATAACAGCTCATTAGAAAAGACTGAATTTGGGCCCAGGTTACAAGCCTAACACCACAGGGTTGAGCATGACTTACTTAACCTATGATGTTGCTAGTTCGTCTCCCCCACTCCACCCCCATCCTTCTCTCTCTCTTGGGAAGGCAAGGACTAGGAGAGAGGATTCAACCTTCTTAATTGTGAACCTCATTAGTGATGGTTGCCAGGCAAAACACACACCTACTTTCAGTACATATGAAAGAGATAAACAATACGTCATAGACTATAATGACTCTTGTGCTCCAGGCAACCTTTAATTATATTTTTTTACCGTAGTTATTAGAGAAGAAAAACAAATGTTTTTATGGTGCAAAATAAATTAATATTTTAAATAAAAAAATCATTACGTTATATTTTGTTTGGTTTATCGCTGCATGCTGCAATAATCAGTTTTTGCATTTAGTATGTGTATTATGCGGAACAGGAACAGAACTGACTGCCTTATTACCTATGTGATATGGATGCCTCCTTCAAGATAGTTGTGCTTCATGTCATAGTGGTGCCATATAAAAGGACCAATCATGTGACTCACCCATAGCATATGTTTTCCTATGCCAGCAGCCCCAGCGGAGGTATGGTACAGGCATGGAAAATAATCATGCAACTCGGTGGGGACTGGACTGGGCACACATTGCACTTGTTACATCTGTAACATGGATTCCAGCCATATGGAATCAGTTCTTTTTTTCTGCTGCTATGAAATTGCTCAGATAATGTATTTAAGCAGGCTAGACAGTAGCTACAAATTACATGTATGTAAATCACTTAGAGGTATGGCTATACTTAAGGAACTACAACCTGAGGCTGATTGGAGGAGGGTTTTTGTTTTGTCTTATGCTTCCATTTTAACAATTGCATTCTAAAAAAATAAAAATAAAGGTTTAGTCTGGTGATTTAGGTCAAGATCCAAATATCTTCATCTGTTTCAGGTAGCTATTGCTTTTGACAGATATTAATTCATTCCACAAGCAGTTTTCTTAAACGAGTAGTTCCCACATCAAGGTTCTCCCTTAACAGGCATTTTCAGAATCAGTTTTGAATTTGTATTTCACTATGAAGAAGATATGGATTGCAATTCCTATGTTCTGGAATTCCTGTTCTGTGTAGCTCACTTTGCCCTTTCTCTTTCAGTTTTTTGAAGGCCTATAAACATAGCTGTTTTCATGCAAGCATTTGATTATCCCTGTCTTGGTTGCTTTTTAGGTTTTAGTAGGATTTTATGTGCTGTATTGTTGTTATCTATTCTAATGTACTTATTATCATGTCATTTTTAATGCCTGTCAGCTACTTTGAGGGCTGCATGTGTTTTGGGAAAGTGGCAAATAAATGCATTAATAAATATGCTCTGAAGTTGCTTTACATTGTTAGAAATGTATCCATTACTGTATACATTTATAGTGGCACATAAACAGAGATGGAGAGCATCAATCATTCTCTCATGTGTGTAGCTGGGTTTGACATTTGGCCTTAAGTAGATGCTAAATAGATATAGTTCATTACATGCTTTCATATGTAACATATAGAGGCTGGTGGTTTTTCCGAATCTGATTGAAAGAAAGCACAACATTTTTCCTTATTCAAGACCTCAGTAGTGCCTTAATCTGTTGCAGTAGGACCCAGGAACAGGAAATTGACCTCACATAGTAAATTCTTTACAGATTTGGTCATGTTTTTAGGACCCATTTAAACTTACATACACAATCTGTGAATGTATTTCTGGACTGAAGATTATGACAAGCCAAAGTAAAAGCAAATCGAACTGAAACAGCAAGAAAAAGCTGTAAGCAAATAAACAGAAAAGAACGAGAAGAATGGCTGTATGTTACATGTTAAAGAAAGGAAATAAAGTTGGAAGCAAATGCAGGAGAGACAATCTTCTCCTTGATGTGCAATCAGAAATGCTAATGTACTGTATTTTAATAGGATGATCAAGAAGAGAAGTATATAATGTAAAAAGTAAAATGTAGTTGTGTAGCAACACAAAATATGGTGCAAAAAAAGCATTGCAAATAAAAAACGACATGTAAATGTGTGCCTACCATTTTCCAGATAAGAAGGGGCCGTACCTTCTGAGGGGTCAAGGCGGCGAGCCCGCCTTCCATGTTTGGAGTTGTTGTGTACAAACATGTTGTCTGAGACAGCCAGAACATGGCCGTCCACATTGACTGTTGTTGATACAACAACCTGGGGGAGAAAAAGAAAAGAAGCACATTTCTTTTTTGAAGCATGTAGTCAGAAAATGTAGTGCAGCTGCTACAATAAGTTTAAACAACAAAGTGGAAACATATAATCTGTTCCTTTTCTCTGTACATAGATTTATTCATAGATGCATTCACTCCTTTTTGGCTATCAGTGGAGATTTTTCAGCTCACAGTTTTTTTCCTCCTCCTCAACACCCGCTGCACTAATTAGAGTTTAATCTCCTATTATGCTAACAAATGAATTCAATTCAGGGAAAATATTCTTCTAGCCATTAGTTTCAGAAACACCCCTCTAACCACTCATTTTAAAAGCTACTGTTTTGATTGATCTGTTGATATATTGATTAGATAGTTTATCCAATTAAAATTTGTACACTTGAGACTGTCTTCAAATGAAGAATTGTGAGCACTCCAAGTCAGAAGGGAAAAAATATTTTGCTTAATAAATCAGTAACTATATGTAACTTTGTTTTCTCTCCAGAAATGATCTCTAGGTCACTTTCACAATTACATTTAATGTCTGATAATGAACTTTTTTGCATCTGAAAAGACCAAGTTTAATATGAATACTAAAAGTGCTTTCAATTCATGAAAAGTATCATTCTCAAGTTTAGTCGGACACTCGCTGACCGTGCTTTGCCAATGAAAATTCCTTCTTTATTTTTAACTGAAAGCTTTCTGTACTTGTTTCCAAGTTTAGAGTCTTGCCATAGAAGAGATGTCAGACTTAGTAAGTTTTTTTAAGGAACAGTTACAAAAATGCACATCCTTGACATTAATTCTACCCCATAGAATTGTGAGTTGCATTCTAGAAGTGCTACTGTAATTATCAATGGATGAAAAATCTTATTGTATTTTGAGGTACATATGTAAGTTACTTTCAGTAGGCAGTGTTTATTACCATAATACAATATGGCCAGATTTGGCAGCCAAATTTATAAATTTATTATGAAAGGTTCAGATTCTCTAACTTTATTTAAACAACTCTTGTACTGTTACTCATGTTTGTCCTGCCCTTCCCAGTGGAGCAATTGCTCTACATTTTTGGTTGTATCCAGTTGTGTCCCTCCATTGATGGAAAGCAATTTGATCCAGCCGAGGTTTTTGTTAGCAGAAAGGGGGAGATGATATTTGATGTTGAGGGGGTGCAAAGGGAGAGGAGAATCAGCAAAAATCATGATAGATGTTGAAGAGGGCATCAGGAGAAAGGGAGAATTTGTGAATCCCTTTTCAGCTTGTGGAAGCCTTTACTGAATCAAAGAGCCTTCCATCAGCAGTGAAACAATTCAATACAACCTTTTGCTTTTAGTTTAAGAACAACAAGAGAACGGTGCTACAGCATATTAAAAGGACCAACCTTTTAATTTCTGTTGGGAGGGGAGAAATGGAAAAAGGTGTATCCTACGACAACTTACTATAAATGAAAACACAGGACACTTTTCCTTTCCCAGTGGGTCCGAGGCATCAGATGTAAATTCTTTCCTATTTTCTATGTTTTAGATCACCTTTGATCCTGTTTTTTTCCACATGCTGTAATTAGCTATCAGCTATTACAGCACCTTCTCCTGTATATTCTGCCTCCTCTGAGCCAGCCATCTGTGTTCCCCTTGAGAGAAGCCTGAGGGTGTTTCTCTAGAAGTCTGTGATTCTGCAGCCTGCACTGTTTTCTCTGAAGAGTCAGACTGTATTGCTTCTCCAGGACATCCATTATGGGAGATTCATAAAGTTGGACTTTGCCGCCAGTATCCCAAATTCCAGTCCCTGCAGTCACATTACTAGGCTAGTTGCTTTTCACTTTTAATGAATTATAGAGGTGACTGACATCCCCCAGCCCTATGTACATATAATGCTTTTAGAAACAGGGTTTCGTTAAGCACATTAAAGAGCAATTCTAAGAGAGGTTGGGGTTCCTCCCTCCCGTTGCTAGGCCACAGTATGTTTTCCAAAAACAGATAAAATTGTATTTAATATATAAAACACGTTTTGTTCTGTCACTGATATATAGGTCAGTAATCACAAAAGGAAAATTCTATAGTTCAGCAAAAGTACATATGCTCTCTCCTTTGTTTTATTGGCTCATTCCTGCAGCGCACCTAAAGAAAAGTGCTGAGATAGTAAAACAAGTTGAAAATATTGTTCAAGACCTGACATACTGTTAAACCCACTTAACTCTTCTAAGAAGTAGGTAGCTTAGTTAAGGAAACCCAGGGAAGTCTTCCTAGTGACTTCCTACTGGCTACATGGCCAACCACAAAACTATTCATGGCTGATGCTTCATTTAGTCACTGGTGAGACATGAGGGGCATTTCCACTCATTGCAGGTTTTACCTTATGCTCTGTTCAGATGGATCAATATTATCAATCCACATGAACCTGAGCTGCATGAAAAATTGAAGCTTGGTGCAATTGTTCTGAAGAGTTGTTTTTCTCTCTTCAACTTGGCTAGCATCACTTGATTGGGTTGGCTATGCAAAGAAGCCCATGTTAATTACTTTAACACCAAAGCTTAAAACCTGAACTATTGGCCAGCAAGAGGTACTGCCCTGCTCTTTGGGATTACTACACATGTTCTTGGTGGTGGTGGGACACCTCAAATTAAGTCTACTCAGATAACCAGAAGAGGGGCAGCTACTGTGACAATGGAAATGACAGAGGCAGGCGCTCCTGTTGCTTTACTGAGTGGTCTGGAAGGTTGGGAAATCTGACTTGCAGAGGTCACAGAGAACTGAAAATACAACATGCAATTAAATTTGGCAAATGTTCGTAACAATTAGGGAGAAACGATAGAGTCTCCTTAAATCAACTGCATAATGTGTCTTCTGTGCAAGTACTTGCAAGCCTTAGCTCTTTTTGAAATCTGTACCTGGAATCTTCGCATATCTCGTGGGTTGCCTGCATTCTTCAAACAGTTCTGATTGCACTTGAGGAAAAACTTTAGAAAAAATCTACAAAAATACAAAATTAAAATTTGTTAGGGATGTCAAAGATACAGGACGGATTTGAAAGTATGCAGCAGATTCTATACCAAAAATTACAAGTGGAGTGTTGCCAAAAACAGAATGCCATTTTTCTTGTTTTATTTATTTCATCTATAAACTGAAGCTCATACTAATAGCAGCATGCCCTTGAACAATCGCATCTTCCAGTCTTGAGAAGAGAATAGATATTTTGGGCCAGATACTTAAGTGAACAGTGCAGATCAATCGGCCACATTTATAGTGTGCTCTTATGCATGGTTACACAGAAGTTCCACTGTGTTCAATAGCATTTACTCCCTAGTAAGAATGTTTAGGATTGCAGTCTCAATCTGAAATTCCATGCCTATTTATTTGGAAACAATCCCATTTGACTAAGCAGAAGTTACTTTCAAATAACTATGTGTAGGGCCAGGATGCTGTTTAATACAAAGACAGACACGGAAATCAAATGTGTGACTAATGCATGCCCCCCCCCCCAATAACTGCTATAATGACTTACAATTTATAATTTCTTATATATTGGGGTTTTAAAACCCTTGTATATTTTTTCCAACTGTACACTTGAAAGCACTTGGGAAAGATAATCTTATCTTATTCCAACAACATTTGGACTTTGCCCAATAGTATAGCTGCTCAATGTTTTTTTAAGGGTGAAGAACCCTTGATAGCTATTCAGTCCCGCAATCCTTGGTGGAGAAGGCTCAATTGTCATGAGTCATAACCCTGACCTTGAGCAGCAGTACTGATTTTGACACAAAGGAGGAAGAAAAACAAATTGGATCATGAAAATCAGTGGTGCCAGCCAAGGAGATACTGATGGTAGGCCAGGGAGATGCCCCAGCACTGAGTCTGAGCCTGTCTTCTAGGAGCTCCTTGAACCAGAGGCCTCAGAATTGGATCTCCTAGAGGCAGCACCCTGTGAGTCAGATTCCTCTGAAGATCCAGTCCCCTTTACACCAGGAGTCCCATGCTTCTCAGTGCCTGCTCACCTGCACAGGCAACACACAAGGCAGGAGCTGATGGAAGGGTGACACAATGCTGGTCCCTATCCACAAGGACTACCCCTTTAGTTTCTCCACTCTTCGGGAAGGGGATGGCGTTTGAAATGGGTATTAGGCCTCCATTGAGCTCCAGGTGTTGGTGAAGTAAGTTATGTGCTTGGAGCTATCCAAGGTACTGCAACCCTAGCTTCTCCCAAATACAACTTGACTGGCATCCATCATCATGTCTCTGTACCCCACTCATGGTCAGGGCAGGACACCAAGGTCCACAAAACACCATGAAATAAATAGAAGGTTGTACAGTAAAAAAAGTTTTCATCAGTTGCACCTTTTCTGTTTCGGCTTTTAAATGTTTAGTGCATCAAAAGATAAAAATTGAAGACACGAACTGGGCATTTCAGCCATGCCATATAGGAAACTCTTATATATAGGAGGTGAGCAAGGTCTCCCCACCCTTTTCTTTTTTCCTTCTTTAACAACAACAAGAAGAAACCCCTGCCATAACTTCAAGCAGCATCATGGCTGCCCTGGCTGCATTCTTGGAATGGAATGTCCTTGGGAACATTACCATGTCACAAGGCAGCATTGCTTCCAGAGGCACTCTACGCTGGAAATTTGGGTCAGCCCTTGAAGCGTCAGTAATGTCTCTTGTTGAAAAACTGAAAAGAAAACCTTGGCCACCTTGCATATTTAAGGTGGGAATACCATTTTATTTTATTTTTAGAAATTCAGCCCTCCAAAGATGAATCTCCTCCCTCAAAGATTACACCCCTCATTCACGCAATTATTTCAAACAGTAATTCTGTAAGTGGCATATATGGTTGGCATAATCTTAATTATGCCAATGGTGTGTATGCAAACCCACTGGCAACTTGGGATGCACAACAGGCTGAATACTACCATGGCAGAAAGTCCCATGCAAGGAGAGGCTCAGAACATGGCACCCAGAGCATAGCAATTAAAGACCCTCATCTATTCACTCTGAAGCATTCAGCAACCTAGACACCTTACATACACATGGACTACTGATATCCACAGCTACTTATAGCCATACCATGACTACAGGGCAAAACAGAGGTCTTTAGGCCGTGCAATCGGTATCAGACTGCATCATCTGCACCACCAACAAGTGGCAAGTAATGGGAAGAAGCACATCAGTGAGTAAAGTTCACTTTCTTCCTGAGCCCTCTTGCAGCCTGTATGCTGCACCACTGACCTGCAGGCCAGTGATTTCATTTGTATTAGTGGTAGTTGGAGGCTGCAGTGCAACATAGTTCCCCCTACTATTCTGTACATTTCCTTGCCCATGGATAAAGGCTTAGGCATAGCTATGCACCTCCACTTCCCAGCCTCCACGCAGGAGGGCAAGAACTTGGCTTAACACAGCTAGGGAAAAAACCAGAGAAACAAGAGATATCATTTGATGCACTACAAATTTAAGGTCACCAATAAGACTCAGGGTGAAATTCAACATTGCACTAATATGATTGTACCATCAGCGTGTGCTTTTCTGCTTGCCAGATGGAACAATATCCCCTCGCCTCTCCCTGCATGCAGTTCTGACCCTGCAGAGTGGATTGGGGGAAGGGGTAGAAAAGCCTCAATGTGCTAGTGGGATTCCTTCACCTGGCATCTGCCAGCACAATGGGTTAGTTAAATCTGGCCCTTCAATTTAATGGGGTTCTGGGCAAGCTTGGACTACGATGCTTGAAAAGTATGCCTTCACCAACCTTATATGCACAAAAAATGGAGACTTTTCTTTTGTTAGTAGTAGTTAGCAGTAGTTATAACTGGTGAGAAAATAGAGTTGCAGACTGCCCCCCCCCCCCCCGGTATTTTCAACAGTTAAGAAGAATCCTTGTTTCTGGTACAGTTAACATGGGCAAAACATATTACACAGTCTACTTCTTCAAAAGTATTCCAATAACCAGAATAGTATTAATAAATTATTACTATTATTACTATTATTATTATTATTATTATTATTATTATTATTATTATTATTACAGTATTATTATTATTATTATTATTATTATTATTATTATTATTAACCACCAAGGCACATCACAAGGTATAAGAGCACAACTCTTTGCTTGGAAGAGGTCAGAGGAAACAACAGAGAAAGGGGAGGGACATGAAATGTATTTCATTAAACTCTTCTTAGGCTAAGACTGCAATTCTAACTCCACATTCTGGGTAGTATACCCCAGCAAGAGCAATAGAACTTACTTCTGAGCAGATATGGTTAACGTTTACTATTACAGTGCAATGCAAACCCAATATCTGCTGGGATGTGAAAGTTTGGATTAAGTGGCTCCAGCATTCCCAGCTGAGCCAAGGCTATCCCAGTGTGAGTCCCTCACCCCAAATGACCCAGCAGTAGCCCCTCCCAGGTATATATAAAGCTCCATCAAGAAGCAGTGGCCTAAAACATTGAGGTTTTGGACTCAAATTGACTAAGAAAAAATACCGGGCTAACTGTACCCTGATGCTTGAAACAAGAGGCATCCTACCCCAGACATCTCCACCGGTAGATACCTTTAGACATGTAGATGGCAACTCCTCAAGGTGTCATGTAATCAAAATATTTGCTTTATCCAAGCTAATGCTTGTGCAACATACTCTTAAAGACCCTGAGTGATGGAGATGCCACCATAAATCTAGACAGCCACTTCCAAGTGCTCCACTCCAGTTCATAGATGTCTATCCTCCAGCTTAAATATCTTAGCTCACTCTTTTTAATCTTTTCTAAAATTTACAAAGCATGACTTACTGTATCTGAAAACTATTATCAAATTCCTTCTCAGGTACTACAATCTGACCTATTCACCTTGGGAAGGACCCATCTCCCGTCTACACACACACACACACACACACACACGCACAAACACACACACACACACACACTGTTCATGTTAGATTCCACATAATAGCAACTAGACTGGAATATGGTTTGGTGGATTCTGAATTGAACTGTCATGAGAAAACAAATGCAATACTTGAAAATTTTGTTCAGACCAATTTTAAGCTAAAATAATGTTGGGGAAGGAGATATTTATTCTAGGAAAAGCACTTTCTTTGATCCTAATTAATCATCCCTCAAAGGACTCTTTAAGCTGTGCCTGGGGCAGAGCCCCTAACAGCTTAAAATATCCTGGAAGGAAGAGTTAAATTAGGGTCTAGGGATGTGCAGCCTGAGGTACACTTCCCCTAATCCCAATTTCCCACCCGAATTCCCATACACTATGACTATGGAAAGGTAAAGGTAAATATATTTCCCCTATACCATTCAAATCCAGGGTTGAGTCTCTTCTTAGTTACCTGTTCACCTATTGCTTAACCTTAGAATTTTAGGCTAAGTCCTGTAGAACTGTTACAATGATGATGATAATGAATTATTCATCTGTTAGTATTTATTATTGTTTATTTATTAAAACAATTTGTTAGCTGTTCTACACAGCGCTTTTTTGCTAGAAAAATGGGTGCTGGTCATCACAACGAAGTTGTTACAGTAAGTGCTGCACCTTTTAACAACAACAATGAGAGGTGTTGGTACTGCATACCCTTGAGTAACTCCAGAAAAACAGCACTGGCTCTTCTCAAGGCAATGCACAAACAAAAGTGAATCTAACAAACTTCCAAAAAACGGGGTGGGGGGAGGAACACAGCAGAAAAAGCATATCAACCAACCAGCTGAACCAGAGGTCAAACAGAAGAGATCTGCTTCACAGTCCCTCCAGAAGTTCAATAAAAAGGGTGAATTGCAACTTCAGTGGGAAGTTCAATCCACAGCCTCAGGGTAATTGATGTGAAGGTCCAGTTTCTCCCCTCAATAGTTCTCATTTCACTCTGAGCAGGGCACAAGAAGATTACCAAGCTGGCATGGAGGGCAATATAAGGACAGTCATTGATAGGATCTGAATTATGAAGGGCATCGTTAGGTAGATTTAGTTTGCAAGGGTTCAGCTAGAGTGGTTATTAGGACAGGAGAAAGAGTAAAACAATGCACCCATTAATTTTGGGCTAAGTTTTTGGCAAGTCACAGTTTGCAGTTCTATATCCAAAGTCTCAAAGTACAAGCTCTTCCATTGCAGCTTCAGGTTTCAAAATCCACCCCCTTGAGTGTTTGCAACAGTATATTTCCTATGGGAGAAATAAGAACTCACTGCCCACTATTCTTCTTTGGTTTGCAAGGAGCAGCTTAAAACAATATGATTCCTAGCCCAATGGTAGCCAGTGTGGTGCCTTCAGAAGGCTGGGCTACAACTCCTCATCACTGACGACAAGCCACCTTGGTTGAGGCTAGTGGGACTTGTTGTTTTTTAAAAAATATTTATTAAAGATTTTATTAATACAATAAAGGAAAAAAAACAACAAAAAAGAAAAAAAGAAAAAGCACTTACACCTTATACAAAAAGCATACCACAACAGAATCAATTAAATAATAACCATATTTTCTTCACTTTTTTGACCTCCTCACATCTCTCCTTCCTGCGTTCCTGATTTATATAACTTTAACCAGCAATTTATCACCTTGTTTCAATTCTTATTTTGGGATTTTCCAATATTGTGTCCCTAACGTTAGATATTTTTATCTAAAACTTAAATATTTAATTTAGACATAAAATTTATCCAAAGTTTATCTTTTCTTAAATTTCACTAGTGGGACTTGTTGTCCAGCAACATATAGAGGGCACCATGCTGGCTACCCCTGCCCTTTCCCATCACCCTCTGCCTCCTGTTGCTGTGAGCAAGAGAAGGTAAAGGAAAAATGTGGCTGTGAAGGCAAATGCTGGATCTGATATTGATTAAATTGTTACATGTGGACTGAAGTAAGCAGCAGGAAGCACTGGTGAACCGAGTTGCAGTAAAACAAGAGAATATTTAACATGTTTATAGTGAATTTTAAATGTTCAAAGCAATTTATATACATGATCTCAGTCATCCTTTCAAGATAGGGGATATTCCTCTAGTTCTGCAGTGCCCACAGACCTGTTCCCTGGTGCCCACATGGTTCTCTACTCTCCTTCTTACAGAGTAAAAGTTCTTGTTGCTGTCATAACCCAATAGGACGCTGCCTCCTGCATACCTCCGACAAGCCAGAGTGAAGAGGAGGGAGAACGTATGGGGAGGCAGTGGTATAAAGCATGGGAGCTGCTAGCTGTTGCAAAGACACAGAGGGGAGAAGGGTCAGTAGAGTTGCAGAGAGATGTGGGAAGCATCTAGTCTTCCTCAGGCTTGTCTTTATGATGGCTACCTTTTTGTTTTCCTGTAGCTGGTAGCAGTGATACAAATGTTGTAAGTACAGGTAATCACACTACCTGCTTAGGCTTGGGTTTTAAAGTGACTACAAAGAAGGGTGTTTTTCTTTAAAGCCCTTAGATCACCTTATGAATGGGATATTAATTTGGAGATATTAATTTAATAGGAAATTATTTAGAGGTGATGGGGGCGTAATGATGAATAGGGGTAATTGAAGTGGAATTAATTTGGAGCAGAATATGGGTTGCAGGATATATTAACTGGGAGGGAGGTTAAATTAATCAGAGGAACTATTTTAGGTCTTTGTGAGTTCAAAGAAGGAATAAACAAAACACATGCTCAGAGAAACAGCGGCAGGGGTGTTTGAGAATAAAAAGTACCAAATTATTTCAATTCTAAGGTCTGGAAAGACTATTCTTCCCCCAGGACCACAACAGAAGATGACAATCAATGTCGTCAAACCTGGAGAAGATGCCAACTGCTAACCTGGTGCCCTCTTGACCTTGTTGCTGCCTTGTCCCACCCCAGCAAATGCACTGCCATGGCTATATGAGTTTTAGGAAAGTATAAACCATCCAGGAGTCCTGTGGCACCTTAAAAATTAATACAATTAAGATTACCACATCTACAGTGGGGTCAACCCCCCGCCCCCCAGCTCTTATCCAGAATTATGGAGACTGACAGTAAAAGACACCAGAGTTCAAATTTCTGTGACTCAGTGAGCTGCTGGGCATTCTACTTTTTGTATTGAGATCTCTGTGTGACATTCCATTATTTTGTAGAATAATGTTTGTT
>NC_139681.1:42465652-42468152 GCF_964106915.1 Podarcis gaigeae | reverse complement strand
AGAGAACTTTTTCACACCTATCATCAGATATCAGAAAGAAAAATGAGGAAATTCCAGTTAGTTGCACGTTTTGTTGTTGTTATGAAGAGTCTTGGCTTTCCCAAGAGTAAAAAGCCCCATTAATTGCTCATGTAACAGAGAAAACAGCATAGGTCGCACTTTAATACACAAGCATTTATCCTGACACTCCGAGACACAGCTGCAGGTCAGGAATCCAACCAATCCTGGGAGATCTCTGGGAACTAAGATAATGAAAATTTTTTCATGTATAAAATCCTTAATCAAAATGCTAGTAGTGTCATCTTGTAGTGCAGACACTGCAACTTAAAATTAATATACAACAGAACCTTTAGCAAAATGAACATCCCACAGATTGTACAGTACATGTGCTTTTGAACTATGGCAGTGAATAACAGCCTTGAATGTCATGACACTACTACAAAAAGCTGGATATCTAGACTGTAAGTCAGCACTACTATAATTTGTCATACTAACTTGAGACATGTGGAAAACAGAAGTTGCCATGCTATCAGTTTTTTCTCCCTAACCAAAGGCCAAATGAGCTACAAAAACACTGCAGCTCAAGAAAAAACACTTAAGATGGTAGAAGTTTTGAATACTGAAATGGATGTATAATCTCATCCTAAAACTAATTTTGAATATAAATTGCTCTAAAACCTGTCTGCAACCTTCTATTTAAGTCGTATAAGTCTATATGGGGTTTTTCTCCTGCAGAATTTACTATACGATGGGATAAACTTTGTTTTGCTTTTTTTTTACCTTTGGGATATTCCACAGATGCTAACCAACTTACTCTAACAATATTTAAATTGCCTTGCAAGGCTTCTCTAAATATTTGCTGTGTATTTAGCATGCCAAAGATATGCCAGTTATTCCAAAGTCTTTTTTGTTGTAAATTGCAATTTTACAACTTCATGCTTGTGATATATTTTGACAAAGCTCTGCTGACACTCTCTATTGGCCTCCAAAGACAAAATAGCTGATACTCCATGAGCCACCAGAGAACTCTCAATTTGTTGTGAGACGGGCTGCTACTTTGCCATCCTCAATCTGCATGGAGAAAGATTAAACATTCAATTTGTTACTTGATAGGCCACAAGGTTCACCACTTACCATACAAATGGAAAACATTACTGTCATTCCTCAACTTGCTTGCCTGAGTATTTTATTATTTGTAATATTTACTTCAGGGAAATTATGATTCATGTCATATTTATCTTCATGAAAAATGAGCATCTAAATGGAAATCACCTTTTGAATGTACCAGGATATAGTGTAATACTAATATGCTTCATGAACTATAAAATTTAGTCACAGTGTATGGATATATTATAGCATGACTTTAATACTCTCACATCAAGCAAATTTTCTCTGTGTTAAGCTGATACTCTGAGACCTGATTTCAGTTTGATAATCATTACACTTACATGATGGTACAAGTCACAGCTTGTAGATTTATGTCCCCCCTCAGCTCTTTTGCATTAATCTGCCTCTGAATAAGCTATTTGCACTTCCTCAGTGCATGCAGGAAATTGAAATAAGGTGCAAATTTGTAGGCCTTAAATCTGAACAAGTACAGACAGATATTTTTCACTTGATACCATTCATTTATTACAAGTAAATACAAAAGACTTTTTTTTATCCTTTGTCTTTGTCCTAAGGCAGTTCTTCACTATAACTACTGCTTTGTTATTTCCTTCATATTTATGTCAGCTTTTGAAATGGATTGCTTAAATGAACTCCAACAATTAGCATTTTTTCATTTCCGACTGAGCTCAACATTTGTGATAACTCCTTATTGAGTTGTACTCTATCATAAAGGTTTCTATTCGCAATACCGCGGAGTTTAGTCAGACTACTCTGGATTTTAAAGTTTACACATTATCTCTGTAACAGTATCCAAAGTACATCCCAGGTAAGTATATATAGGGTTGTAGCATAAAATGCTTGGGAATTATCTGTAAATTATATTCAGAGAAGTCTGGACTGATCTTGTCCCAGCCAAAAGTATATTCCTAGTAAGTTGACCTGTAACCAATCAGGGTGTTTATATATGAGATTTATGTGCATGCATCTTTCTGGCAATGGCCTGCATGATGACCTAGGGCTAAGGCACCAGCAGGGGAAGCATTCATTTCACAACAGCTGCAGAGAAATGACAAAGTCAAGTGAACCCAATTGAACAGGATGATTGCCCAAGTCTGTTTATTAGATCAAAGTGAAGTGTTGTTGACTACTGGATTTCTATGTCAGAGTACAGCTAACTCATATGTTTTAAGTGCATTTTAGATAAGCTCCATTGTCCTTAGTGCAAAGGAACTTAAGAAGAGAATGTAATGTTTTTTACTAACCTTATTTGTTGTCCCCTCCTGAATAATTAATCTGACAAAATATGCTTCAGTAGACCCTACTGTAGACCCTCCTTATTTTAAGGACCAGTTCTTTGGACCTCAGTGTGAATTTGAATGGTTGGTTGTGC
>NC_139681.1:42435652-42453152 GCF_964106915.1 Podarcis gaigeae | reverse complement strand
GGGGGCATGTTTTTCAATGCTTTTGAAACTCATTTCTTCCTTTGTTATTGATGTTTAGTCTAAACTGTCATTAGTTAAATTAATATTCTTTCAAATATAGTAGAATAGAGCCCACAAAGGGAAATCTTATGAGACTGTAAAAGTAGACCATAATTTAGAAGAAATTCAGTGTTCCCTGCTCATGTCATCACTGCAGAGAAACACTTTAATTTGATATGAATTTCTCAAGAGAAACTTCAAATTAACTTAGATTTAGCTATGTTTGAGGTATGATAAGTGAAGATGGCAAAATAGACTATTCTTTGCTGACTCCAGTGTTTCAGTGTTGGTGCTTCTATATGTTCTTTTTTATTTTCTGCTCAGGCTAAATAAATGCCAATATTCACCTTGAAAGAGTCATCATAAAGAAATCCCCTTGGGATATAAAAAATATACTTCTCTCATCCTCCTTCCAAACAGTGTCAGATGAAGTTAAAAGACCCAGTAAATGTGCTAAAATCTGCTTATGTGATTTTTTTTTTTTTTTGTATAAGTGAGCAGTCATCACCTACTGTCAAAATACGCCGCATACAAAATATGTGATGCTTTGTAATATACTGTGTGTGTGTGACACAAAAAAAGTTTGTAAGCCAGTCCTGCAGTTACTTTGTATGACTTGAAAGTTTGTGCAAATTGCTGGATGCTAGTATTGTAAATTATGCTTTGGACCATATTTTACAATATTGTACAGCAAACTCTATGGCTAAAGGCCAGGTACAGTTTCATGTGAACCTCAAACTTGCAATTCAGCTTTATAACTCAATTGCAATTTACTTTGGTTTCATTTTGGGGAGTGTAGTGTTACTTTCAGCTGCAAAGAACGCAGAGCAGAATGGCTAGATAACTAAATGGCAGGAGGTTTATATGCTTGGCAGGAGGGGGTTTTGGTGCAAAACTTGGCATAAGGTCATTTAATAATTATGTAAACACTATTCCCAACACACTCACACATTTACACCCATTGAGGATGCAGAAGAAGCATCTTGCTGTACACTAAAACAACAAAATTGAAGAGGGCAATTCACAGGCTGCTTTACTCTGCAGCAGTCCCCCTGACAATGTCACCAGAGTACTGCTAAGGTTGTAAAGTCTCCTAAACTCTGGAGGATGCCTGTTTGGTCCCTGAGGAGATGGGCTTCAGCTGGGTGTCACAGTAACAGGTAGGTGAAAGGTAGCCATTTGACAGCAGGGGACAAATTCACTGGGGGTTTGCATTTCCATGTGCCCTACAGAGAGATAACAAGTGGTGCTTTAGGGCCCATTTACCAGTATAGCAACATTAAGAAGGCAGCCTAAATACCTCAGAAACAGGATTCTTCAGTACAATGGCACACAAAGTAATAGTTCTGTTTAGTTTACATATGAAAATGAATTTGAAAACTAGGATTGGCATTTCCTTGGGTCTATTTGTTCAGTGATATACCATGGCATGCCATTACCGGAGCAGGAAGAGAAAAAGTGGGGTAACAACATAATTCTGCTATTTCTATGAAAAACATAGGAGTGGCTGCTTCAGCAAGGTAATGATTCTGGGACATCATTTAGCCTCAAACACACAGCTGCCAAGAGCACAGTCAGGCCATTCTCAGAGATGGGTGACCATACCAAATGCCAAGGCTTATGGAGAGGCAGAAATAAGTGGGCAGCCTGCTAAGCACTTGTTATCCAGAAGAACCCAATGTCCTTGGGTTGAGGACACTACTGAATTGCCAGTCTGTATACCTTCTTCAGCATTCTACTTAGCAATTAATGCAGTAGTTCCCCCTTGTCCATTTTACCTATTGAGAACAAGGGCCTGTCCTTGATTCCTCTTTACGCACAGAACACAACTCAATGGTCAAAACTGTCATGGTCTTAAAGAAAAGCAGTCTACAGTGGGGCCTTGGGCCACTGGATGCCCCTGTAGGAGTATCTTGTCTTCCTGGGCACAACAGGGTATATGCGTGTCACTGTAGCAGAAAGCTTAGTCTGTAGTCTTTTCTTGGATGCTACACATATAACTTGTCTTCCTTGACCTCTGTATTTTTTTTATCCATATGCCAAGCCTCCTCACTGTTCCCTTAGCAAGCTGGACCTATGCCTTATAAGAAGAACTCTCTCACTGTTTTTGGACTTTAGACTTTAGCAATATTATTTAAATGGTTTATATTATCCAGTCTAGTCCAGCAAGTCTTCTGAACAAAATAATTTAGTGGGAATTTTAGCAAAATACTCCAAACAGACCACTTGAGTGCTTGCGCACAGCATGGTAAATGTTGTATCATAGAATTTTCTGGAAGGTCCCACATTCAAAAATCCCCAGTGAATTGTTCTAAAGAGCATCTATTCCCACATAAAGGTACATAGGACTGGTGCAATATCAGGCCAAGCTACTATTGTTACTACTTATATTTATAGCTTACTCACACACCCAAACTTTAAGTCAGCAACAATGTTGAAATCATAAACCAATTTCAATTATTTAAACCATCGCATCCGCTCCTATCCCTGGTCAACAAAATGCAATTGCAACCATGTTTTATGCCTCCTCTTATTGATATCAATCTCTAGTATAGTTGAGCTTCTAGAGAACGTATTGTCAAATTTAAGAGGCAGCCATCAAGAATACTGGCTGTGAACATCCTTGCAATCAACTCAGAATTCAAAGCAGTGCTAAGAAGGTAACTCCGTCAGTACAAGCATTTCTGCTTGACTGATGGAACAATCTCCCCTCTCCTTCTCCATACACTGTTCTGGGAATTCTCCCAATCATCCCCTTGCCACCACAGCCAATTTGGTGTGTGTGCAGGAGGCACACCCCTTGCACTAGCAGGACTTATTGCTCTAGCTCCTGTAGCACAACTATTTCAGTGAATCTGGCCCATTCTGTTTGTAGAACTGGGGTTGCAGAAGCTATCCCCCAGGTTTAAGGGTTTCCCAAATGCCTTAATGGCATTTTTAGTCCTTGGCCACTTGGACTCCTGACCGAGTCAATTTATAAAAATAACAAGTTTGTATTATCAAATATAGGTAATCTGTCAAGGAAACACTAGCCTTTTAAACAGATTTCTTCATTACATACAGCAATCACAGAGACATTTTCAAGAGATATTATAAAACCACATTAAAGCACAATGGGCTATATCCAGCTAACTCACATTCATAGAAGACCTACTGAAACTGAGTTACAAATAGGTAGCCGTGTTGGTCTGCCATAGTCAAAACAAAAAAAATCCTTCCAGTAGCACCTTTTTGTTTTGACTACTGAAACTGAGTTAGTCTAGTGCAGTAGTTTCAATGGGTGTGCTCTTGAATGTGAGCTAATCACATGCAACCTAAGGGTCTTTTGCATTGGCAACTGAAAGGTGAAGTCATCATTTTATTAAATTTAATGTAATACCAGGCATTTTCAATAATTTTACATATTTGCTGTCTTATAGATTTGTACTTAAATATGCTCACAAATTATGGCAGTCCAAGTCTCCCATTCCAAAGTTACATCCAAATGTAAGTCTTTGCCTATACTTCTGTATTAATGGAGTTAAATTCAGTTCAAATATCCAGCCTCTAATCACAGGAAGTCACTGGGAATCCACTGACATTGCAGGATCTGGGTCAGATAAAAACAATACTGCTAAGTATCATCAGCATACAAATGATATTGCAATTTCACCCAGTAACCAGGCACAGCTTCAAGGGTCAGCACCAGACACTTGCCAAAAGCCCATACTCTACTTGAGACACCTACTACAATCTCTGGCCTCCTGGTCCTGCTGCTATCCCCCTTCTTGCTATTGCTATTGCTGACCGTCACTCCCCTCTATGGCTGAGCTACTAATGAAAAGGGAGTAAAGAGATGGGCACAATGAGGGAGAGGGGATCACTGAGAGCATCTTGTCCAATTACCCTCAAAACCTATGGCCACCACTGACTTTTTGGACAAGATGGAATAAATGTACTTCAGCTATAAAGCTGTAGGTGATATTCTTTCAATACTTCTTCTGGGGCTGTTTCAATGGGAGTGCTACGAAAATGGTCACTTTAAATTGAGATACTTTTGAAGATACAGTTTAGGCAGAGTCTATGGTTTAAAGCACATTTCACCAACCTGGTGCCCTCCAGCTGTTTTGGACAACTCCCATGGCAATGTTGACTGAGGCTAATGGAAGGTGTAGTCCAAAACATCTGGAGGGCACCAGGTTGGGGAATGCTGATTTAGAGTGATGGATCTTGGATTTGCAGATCAAGTAGACTTTCCAAGCAAGCTGGGAATGATGCTTTTTAAGCAGCTGCAGCACAGAACAACTGCAGCCTCCATCCCTTATTTCTGAACCGAGCAATCATAGATAAGAGGAAGTAGAGGGGAGGTGCGGACAGTAGTAACAACCTGAGAGTGAGCAGTTTCCAATAACAATGTGGAGGGAAAAGAAAAGTGGGTTAGGAAGTAGAAGAACAGGAAGGAGTAAGTATTTGAGAGGAATAGAAACAGTAGTAGTGAGGAATAAGACTTGGCTGCAACAGGAAGCAAAGACCAGCAGTTGGGAGGTATATGTTGGGGTGGCTCTTGACCACAGAGGTTCCTGTAGTAAACTCTCCAAGCTTATGAAAATAAGGCAGTCTCTCATCTATATTCCTAAGATTTGCAGTCTTATTAACATATACTCTGGACTTCATCATTTCAGTTGGGCTACTTCAGAGTACAAGGTTTTGAGGCTTCAGCCAAGTACCCTGATATCACAATCACTGCTTTTCCAAGAAGGAGAGACTTTGTAAACATATTTCCTCCAGCATCTTCCATGCATAACCAGCCTGAGGGTGATGGAAAGGTTGCATCTCCCTCACATGCTCTAGTTCAAGTAGCTATTCATGCATTTCAAACAAATACAGATTAGGGAGCAAGGAAGTCAAAAGGCTGATCTCTTGCAGTTTCAATGATGACTTTTGCATTTCTTTAACATATTCCTAAGAACATTCTGCTTTAGGAAAAACATTCCTATGCCTTGAATAGCATATTACTAAGAACATTCATTATCCAGCTTTATGGCATCATTAACAATTATTTATGTTAACAAGATATAAAACCTGGGATGTTGCTTCTTTTTATATATATAAACTACCTTGAAAATTCAACTGAAGTGCTGTGTATAAACACCTAAAATAAATAAATGTTAAAAGTTGCCATATGAATCAGTGTAACAATTTTGTGGTTTTTGTTTTTTGCCATAATTGCCTTTTTGTAAAAACTAATGCTTTACAATCAGAAATGTGAGCAGGAAATCTATGTTCAGTATTCAGAACAACTTTCAATTAGATGCTCATGGAGTAACACACTACCTCATGCCTCTACAGCCACTTTGGTCACAGCATTTTGCATGAGTTGCAATTTCTGGACTGTCTTTAAGGGCAACCCCAAAGAGTGCACATTGCAGTAGACCAACTTCACTGTTACCAGAGATTGAGTAACCATGGTCAAGCTACCAGTGTCCAGAAATAACCACCAAACCAGCCAAAGATGAACTTAGGTACTCATTAGCCAATGAGGCCACCTGAGTCCAAAATGACAATGAGGTTCCAGAAGCACATTCAAACTACATACCTAATCTTTAAGGGGAGTACAACCCCATCAAGAACAGATAGTTAGTATTTCCAACTCCCAGACATGAGTAATGCCTACCCACAGCAGCTCTGTCTTGTCTGGATTCAGCTTCAATTAACTGGCCCCCATCCAGTCCATTACCACCTCCAGACCGAGGTTCAGGAGTTGGTATAATGAAACAGAGGGATAGAGGTAGGTGTCATCAGCATATTGATGACACTTTGTTCCCAATCCCTTGATGACTGTTTCCAGCAGCTTCATATAGATGTAATAGCAACAAGACTGAACCCTGTGGGACTCTGTAGGAAAGCTCCCATAATGCCATGCAGAAGTTACTGAATGGTATTATCTGGAACTATTCTTGGAGGTAGGAGCATAGCCACTGAAAGCAGTGCCACCAACTTACTTAGATAGCCTGGAAGATACCATGCTCAAAGAAAATCAACAGGGTTACGTTCCCTGTAGCCCTCCCTGACACAGGTCACTGCCCAACAATGTTTCAGTCCCAAAACTCAATTTGAAGCTAGACTGATGAGGGTCTAGATTGTCAGAGGCTGTATGCTTCCGAATGCCAGTTGCGGGAAATCACAAATGGAGAGAGTGCTATATAAGTCAAGTCCCACTTTTGGGTTTCCAACAGGCATCTGGCTGGCCAGTGTGAGAACAGGATGCCCCACTGGTCTGATCCAGCAAGCTCTTCTTCTGTTCTTATGATAATCAGTTTCATCCAAAGGCATGTCTGATGCTGCCTGCCCTGCTTTTTAGCACATTACCCATAAAGGCATAGAGGCAAGGGCAGACAAAACTTAACCACAGCTTTGGTTCCCAACCTGAAGAGTAGTTGACAAAGTAGAAAATACAAAGCATATTTCTGAATGAAAATCCTTCATAAGATTCCTTAAGAGCAGCCTCTGAAATCATCCATTTGGGACCGGAAAGACAGAGATCAGCTAACAAAGGCAATATGTGGCAGATCCCCTGGTATTGGCAGGAGGGCAGAGGCTGCCACATGTTTACATGTTACCTACCCTGGGCTATTGTCTGATCCATGCATCTTATGTCAGTACAGATTTTCAATGCAGCTACGAGGAGTAACACTGGATCCAAGTAAAAAAGAGCACGGTTGGGAAGGCAGCTAAGATTCCTTTCTGTGCAGAGCTGGGGAGACACCTCCATGTGTGACTCTCGAAGGGGGAGGGGAAGACCATCTGGACCACTGAGAGCAACTTACACACAATTACTTAATTGCAGTTTTGAATGAAATTGTCCATCATAAAAGATGCCTGAAGAATTTTGACTTTAACAGCCTGCCTGAAGGAGCTATAATATACCACTGTTATCGTTTGTCTTAATTTTTATTTCTCAATCACAAACTGTAGCCTCCACTTCAGAAATATTTGGGATTTAGTTTTAATTGTACTGCTTTCAACACGCACATAACATATCTCTTTGTGTTGAAAGCATCACGGTGATTTATCCTCATTATTGTGTAAATAGGTTTCGGCAGTTCTCAGTAAATAAAACAAAGAGTGACAGGAGGAAAAGGGGGAATTTGCTTTCCTACCAATTAGAGTAGCCTTAGGCAGTACTTTTAAGAGGAGATAAATCCTGCAAATCACTAAAATGATCCTGTCACATGCACCAAATATTAAAATCACACAGCGGCACACTTCATACAGTTTGCTTTGGTTTAATGAGTTGGGGTGGGCTTCGTCATGAGGTTTGCTTCTCACAGTTGGGGACTGTTGATTGACAGTGGAGATCATGCCCAACTGCAGCTTCCTAACCAGTAGGGCCAGATGGAAAATTGCAATTCACGTTTAATATGCAGTTTTTCAGAGAATGAAAATTCCCAAATTGTCTTTTCACCTCCTACCTCTAAAATTCTTTCCCTTAATAAATGCAGAATATGCTACGTATTAGCCAAGAATGCTTTACTCCACCCCCTCTCTTTCCAAAAGTATTAAAACGAAACATGGATGAGATCCCTATTAAGCCACCAACCTGTTAACTTCTTCAATTATGTAAGTTTTTCAAAGATTAAAAGATAAGTTTATGGAACATATGCTGTGATGCCCAAACACTTTAAAGGGAATATCAAGGTAATGATGCTGCCTCACAATAAAAAGAATATGGGAACCATCTGCTTGACTAAGTGCACATTCTGTTTGTCAAATTTGCCTGAGTTTTTAATCCCGTACAAATGAAATGGTGCACTTTTGACTTCTGAAGTATTGCGACAATGTGTTTTTGTCAAATATTTTCACATTTAGTTAGCCGAAAGTTCTTATCACTTTGGGGAGGGGGTCGAATTCTTTTCTAACCACTGAAGCATTGTGCGCTTTATATTGAAGAATATATTGTAAAGGCACAGTTTATATTGGGGTTATAATGGCAAACAAGATGTGGAAGACGCAGAACGTGCTGCTCTAAGAGTTCCTATAACAGATAACCTTACGACAACAGCTTTAGTAAGTGTATCCTATTTTCAGCGGCTACCTTTTCTCCCTTTTCTTCCTGCAGTCAAGTTTTACACGTTGACATTTATACTTAGTACGGTGAGCAATGATTGCTACCTTGTTACAGTGTTTTCTCTCTTTCTTTCTTTTATCCAAACTCCCCCCCCCCCTGCGCTCCCCGCCCTTTTTGGTGCAATGCTTTATGAGAGTGAAATGTATGACAGGAACCCCAGTAACCTGAGCCCCTGGGTCAGTAATGTATTAAAACAAAACAAGACACACATGGCTTAAGCACAGCAAGAAATCATGCAAGAATGGGAGTATCAGACAGGCTAAGATAAAGAAGGCCTACCTAACAGCTGCAATTATAGCCCTAGTTATATGAGTCAATCCATTATTGCATATGGGCTTGACAAATTACCATCAACGCCAAAATAGAACAACAGTGAAGCAATTGAGGTTTGATTTTTTAATATTTTTTTATTGTAAGCTCCATTGAAATGAATTGAGCTTACTGCAGAATAAATGATCTTCAGATCATTTGGTGTAGCAGACATTTTGGGATGCTGGTATTTTCAAATGTACAGATGAAGACAATTAATGGAAAATAATTGGAAAATATTGTTTCAAATGAGCTGCAGAAATCCAGGAACTAAAACATACAGTGATATTCTTGTTGTTAGCTTTTCAGCAATGCATTTAAAATCACAAAGCTGAAATATGAGAATAATTTATTTTAGCATTAAATGACTCTTAACAATGAATACTTCCAGTGACAGATTACTTTTCTCCTGTTTCTTCCCTGTAAATCACTTGAGAAAGTGTTTGTTTCAATTTACTCTTGGATCTCTCTACGATCTCTCACATATGCACTATCTTGTGTAATATCTTTTTTAGCCTTTCAATTTTGTCCAAGGGTGGATTCACATATCCATGGGATGTTGACCTCTAATGTACATTTCTGTGCCATGCCAAAGATGACAGGTTTTGCTATAATCCTCAACCACATATCCCCACATGTCATTTCTCTCCATGCATACAGGTGTACATTTATATATGATCATTTTCAGTTACTTTGGACAAATGCAAGGAGATACTATGCAAAAAACAACAACAGCCCAAGGCACAGGTACCTGAATCAGAAAATGTAAGTGGTTCCCTGTACGATTACAAAAGTGTAATAATAAATTAAGGTTGCAATCTAATTATGCCTACTACTACACTTACTGAATGGGACATACTTTTGAATAGACATGTATAAGATTGCACTGTTGGAAATACACTGCTATACTGTCTGCAGCTTCCCAAGGCTCTCCCCAAACCAGCACATTTTCATTAGTGCTGGGAAAGGGGAGGATCTAAACTGAGGCTGCTAGGGGAGATGGGGTTTGTGGCAGGTGAGAGTGACTCCAAAGGGGGAACATCAAAGACATTTGGGTCATTTAAATTGGGACTCACCCTCTTTGTATTCATTTCATGACCCTGGTATTTTCAAGAGGAGGAGGGAGTTGTCAACTTTTTATCTCAGCCATTTCCAGAACAAGAGAAAGGCTGTTCTGGAGCCAGCCAACCTCCTGGCTTTGTAATGATGTTGGTAAAAGTCAGGTCTGTCCAGAATAAAATATATTTTGTCCATGATTTGATTGTGGATAAAAGAGCTGACATGGCATGCATAACCATGTCAGAGGGGCAAGGAAAGGGAGTCACAATCATCCACAGAGCAGTGTACTGGATTGTTTTTCATTGTTGTGGCCTAATAATACAGGCAAACTACTTAAAAAATTCCTGCCCCTTCACATTCCTGAGCACTTTCACTTCTTAGAGCTATCCATAGAGGGTTGACTAGATGAGTCCAGGGCATGGGTGTAGCTGAGGGGGGCAGTTGCCCCCCCCATCAAGTAAAACAATACAAATACTTAACTAACTGACCAATCACATCAGTTTTGCCCCACCTAACAAAAGTCCTGCCTCCCCAACAAAAGTCCTGGCTATGTCCATGGTCCAGGGCGTGATCAACTTCTAACTGGAGAAGGACATACCATCAGTGGCAAGTCCTCTTCTTAAGAAACCACCCCTGACCCAGAAGTTAGTTAAAAGTCTACTGCTCAGTAGCAAACATTTGTCAGGAGACAGATGTGGGGAGTGTGACCCTTTTCATTTTCCTAGTTGTAATAGTTATTTGTTTTGAACTGTTTTAAAGATGTATTTTATATTGTTATAACCCACCCTTAGGACCTTTTGGAGATGGGCAGGTAATAAACCTAACAATAACACCACCACCACCACCAACAACAACAGGGATGTTTAGCCTGGTAAAGAGGAGGCTGAAAAGAGATATGGCATTATTGAGTATTTACAAACAAACTAGCAGATTAAGACATTGGCAGGACTATTGTAAAAACCTGCAGTTTAAAACATGTGTGTGTTTTATATCAGAATAGACGAATAAAAGAATAAGTTAAGACAATTTGGAGTATGCAGGAAAGGACGAAAATAAATGTAAGGAACTGCAAAAAAAGGGGGAAGGGAAGGGAGTCAATAATAATTGTTGTAATGTATATAACAATTATATAAAAATAATTTGTGTAATGTATATAAATGAAAATTATAAATAAAAATCTTAAGTAAGAGAAGAGATATGATAGCCACCATCAAATATCTAAAGTGCTGTCACATGGTGGATGAAGCCAGCTTGTTTTCTCCTTCTCTGGAGGCTAGGATGGAAACCAATGGATTCAAGTTACAAGATTTTGACTAAACTTCAGGAAGAACTTTCTGAAAGTAAGAGCGGTTCAACAGTGGAGCAGACTCACATGAGAGGTGGTGGACCCTTCTTCCTTGGAGGTTTTTAAGCTAAGGTTGGATGGCCATATGTCTGTATGATATAGGTGAGATTCCCACATTGCAGCAGTTTGGACTAGATAACCCTCACAGTCCCTTCCAACTCTACAATTCTATGATTCTCCTAGACCAGGCAGGATGCTTCTTTAAATAATACATTTGCTCAAACAAAGCTGTCAAACAAAGAATTATTCAAAAAAGGTATCAATTATAAGACTGAAGAGTAGTTCAAATATCTAAAGTCCATTCTTTAAAAGAAGCCCCTGTGTGAGAAAGAGACAGACAGACAGACAGACAGACAGAGAAGGAAGGAAAGGGAAGGACAGCATTCTTTTGATTAAGAAAAACCCTATATTTTTAAAGGTGCCACTATTATGATTTTACATGTCAGTCCTAAACATGCTTAGCTAGAAATCAGTACTAGACTGCAATTGTAATGATGCTTTGGTATGCCCCATTGTGTGGAGAGTGTCTCCTTTAAATTCCTGGGAGTTTACCTTAGTCAGGACCTCACTTGGAAAATCAACATAACTCAGGTGGTCAGAAAGGCCCAACAGAGACTCCATTTCCTCAGGGTCTTGCAATAGAATAATGTTAAACAACAACTGATGAACTCCCTTTACCGGTCCACAATAGAAAGTGTCCTTTCATATTGTATCACAATGTGGTATGCTGGCCTGACAGCCATGGACAGAAAGTCTCTACAGAGGGTGGTGAATACAGCACATGATATCATGGGCTCTCCCTTGAGTCATCGCAAGGGATCGTTGCCTTAGGAGAGCAAGAAAAATTCTCAGGGATGACCCACACCCTGGCGAGCACCTCTTTAATCTTCTACCCTCGGGCAGGAGATACAGAAGTATAATCAGTCGTACCAACAGGCTAAAAAAATAGCTTCTATCTGTGGGCTGTTAGGCTGTTGAACGGAAAATAACATAGCAAAATTGACTTGCGAGGTGGTGTGTTGTTCGATAAGAGATTGAGTGTTGGGGGGGGAGCTCATTTAATTTCATAGTACACAGGTTGTACAATGACAATAAAGGTGTTGCTGTTGTTGTTGTTTATGTGCTGTGAATTGCTTTTGGCATATCTATGTTGGAAAGTGGCAAACAAATTAAAACAATAATAAGTAATAAATACTTGTTTTCACTGGAATTTTCTTCCAAGTAAGGGTCAAATACAGAGATACATTCAATTTGCATCCTGTTATTATCATCCATATTTGTTAAAGATGGGAATGATTCACAAGTTACTTTCCATGGAAAATAACCATGACACATTCCTCTCATATACAATCCTCCCATTACAAATGCTACTGGAGTTGCCTGAGAAACGGCAATGTGGAACTGGTAAACAAGCCACACAGGTAACATTCGATCTGGGCCATTCGAAGAGCTACATTTGACATATAGTCTCCAAGAATAACTCCTCTTTAATTTCAATGGTCAGCCCTAGCTGTCAAATTTAGAGTAGGTGCAAGGCTCCATCCAGAACAATGAAATGGCTCCTAGGCAAATAATTGCATCAAGGAAAAGACACCAAGGTGTCATTTATAATTACTCTATCCACCTGCCTCAGATTTCCTGCTCTTTGTAAAATATCAGTAAAAATAAACTGAAAATAAACAGAGAGGAAACAATACATGTAAAGACAATTCCTAGAACAGTAGCAAATCAGGCTCTTAGTCTGTGTGCTTACATATTCCATAAACATTTAGTAGCTTACAAATCCCCAGAATTATCATTTTAAAGAAATCCTAGTTGTTTCATTTATTGTGGTGTGTATGAGTGTGCATGTGTATGTACATAGATTTTTGGGATTTTTTCAATTTGTTTTCTCTGCCAAAGATACCATCACTACTTTTCAATATTCTGAATTCACACACACACACACACACAGAGAGAGAGAGAGAGGGGGGCTTTCTATTTCTCCCCTCCTCTCCCACCATTTGCTACTGGCTGAAAACTGTAGTTTTTAGAAATGTAGTTTAAACATGCATCTAATGGAAAACATAATCAGACCTGTGACTTTCCAATATATTAGGCTGTGCCATTTTTATTTTATTATTAATTTGATATCAACCTGAGCAGAATTCAAGAGTGATTTTCACAATATGATTTACATACTGGACTGAGTGTATATTTAAAATAATTTGGACTGAATTATTCTTAGTAGAATAGATGGCCACAGGAAAAAGATCGGGAAATAAAAGCAGCTTTAGTCAGAATCTAAGCAATTTGCTGCCAAATACGAGCAGCATTTCCCCAGATTATAATTTACACTGTATTAACTGTCAAGAGTACTTTTGAGAAATATAGATAACAATTCAGATGCAATCGATAGGTAGTGACAGTTGATTTTAAAGCTTAATGCAAGACAAGGAAAAAATGACTGGTGTATCAGCTCTGGAAGAATAAATTTGTTTTGTATTTGATTTTTGTGTTAAATTTATTACTGCCAAGAACAGCTCTTTCAATAATAATAAGAACAAGATTGTGAAATTGCAACATGTTTGTCTCCCACAGTTTTCACTGCATATCCAATATAAAATGATGTCCCTTCTCAGTACTATAAATAGATCAAATTAAACTGCTCTATGCTCCTTTACTATAACCACTTCTTTAAGCCCGTTTCTCTGCCCCACCGAATTAAAAAAAAATAAAAACCCAACCTTCAACCCAATTTACCATAATTAAAAATCCTCTGCAGTTAATTCTGTATCTTCATCTTCTGGGAGCACAAAGAATATCTATTTTGTGAAACGTTATATAGATTTTTATGTCTATATAATTTTTGAGCCATCCAATCACCACCAACAAAAACCATAAAGCAAGAGGATCGGACATATGATTGAGGAGAGTTGATATATCCTTGTCATAGTCAATAGAAGCCTTTTTTCCAATTCTGTCAAAATGTCTAGTGTATATAATGTTAGGTTTTGATGTTGCTTCTGTACAATACCACAAGAAACTTACTTGACAAATATCAGGGAGAAAAAATTTCCCCTCTAGCCCAACTCTATTACACTGCTTATTCTATCGCTACAGCTGGGGATGCCTCTCAGCAGAACTGTACACTCAAAAAAATCTACCAGCATGGCCAGAAATGAAATGATGAAACTTGCCACTGTTCAAACTTATCCATACTTCTCACTTATGACATGATTGATTTTCCTTCAGAATGCTCAAATATGGGATTGTCTTCCTTCTTTTTTTCACGGTGGTAACAGCTAATGTATACAGCCTTGGCCTGTCTGGGAATGGCAAGAAGCTGACATGTAGAAGAACAACTGAAATGAATACGGATGAAATTTGAAAGTGCAATTTTCCATCTGCCAATCACCTTTTAAAGGCACAAGTTAACCACCAATCAGGAAAATCCTTTGTGAAATCATACTCATTTAGACTTTTCTATTTGATAGGCCAGCTAGCCTCATTAATCAAGCTTTTAGATTCTGATACAAGTCTTGATCAGGTACTCTGCTTCCCCCCTTGCTTTAGGAATATTGTATCACATTTTCTCAATGAGTTATTGATAATTTATATTCTGAATTTAAAATATATAGTCTCCTTTTAAATAGAATTTGATTAGGTGACTACAAAATCTATTTCCCTTGTTATGGTACATAGCAGATCATTTCCTAGAGCTTGGCTCAGAAGAAAATGTGCGGTATTTCTAGCATTAATAATGTATGGTCACCAAAACCCGTTCTGGCCATAGCTTCAAGATGCTTCGAAATACAGCCAATTAAGGTTTATTTAATTATTAAGGTTGAATAAATAACAGCGAAACATGTTAAAAATCTTTCAGTTTCAGTCAATCATAATAAAAAATTAATGAGACTGGATAGAGAGCCATAAAAACTGATAGACTGCAATCGTGAATTATAAATTGGTATTGATTTTTTTCCTTTGCAATAACACTCTCAGGTAATCGTATGTTGCCACATGTAAAGTGCACTTTCCTGGATGAGACTAATATTAACTATCAAATATATATGAGATGGAGGCATTTATGACACTTCAGATTTCACAAACAAAAAGAAAAAAATACAATTTGTGGAATAATAGCATAGAACACAGAATCCTAGGGTGTTTATGGGAGCAGAAAGGGATCCCACTGTGCCATGAATTCATAAGACAGAGTTACCTTATTCTTCTGCTGCCATTTCTTCTCTGATATGTTACCTTGTTAGTATCACTAAGAAAAGCATAAATATTTTTTATTATTTGTGAGGCTCATCCTGTCTTGCTTAATAGACAGGCCACATGGAGTTAAAGCCATATTATATGGCCTGGTGCAGAAGTGATCATTCAGAAAACCAAAGCACATATTTTATACTGCCTAGCTTTATTAATTCTAAGCCCCCAAGAAATAGTGAGGGGATTTTCCAGTCTTCTTTTTATTGAAGTAACATGGAAACAAATAAGACATTTCCCTAGGCTAGCTCAGATAAAGTGGACAATTACTATTGGCATTCTACATGTAAATATTTAACACTTCACAGCTAGTTTGCACCTAAATGCCCATTAGATGTTGCTACAAGCCTGGACACTATTTCCCCACAGAGCTACATTGGCCTTCCTCCGCAGTGTTTATTGGATTAGGGCTAACACACATCTTGTTCTAAATAGCACTGGAAAGGGACTTGGTTAAAGCGAGAGGAGAGAGAACCTCCCTTCTGACCAAATGGCTTCACTGAGTGACACAAACCAACTCCTCAAAGGAAACTCAAATGAAGCCAGTCACAATAACAGAATTTCTCTTGATCTGGATAATTGGTAAGGCTCTGCTGCAGTTCATTAGCTAAAATGATCAGATTTACCCTTTTGAGTAAGAGAGCCTGCACTGACTATGTCAAGGAATAAGAAATCACTCTATATGGCTACTTTCATTCTGTTTCGTGGCACAGAAGGGGAAAAAAAGATTCCTTCTAAAACGGTAAGGGCCAATTTCATTTATACCAACGAAAACAGTCCCTCTTTCATGTGAACAGAACCTATGTTTATTTCTGTGTAAAATACATAAGTTTTGTTTATTTTGCTTCTTATTCCCACATATGTTTCATAATAACTCATTACATCAATAACATGGGTTGTGCAAATCTTCAAGGAAAGTGGGTAGAAAGTGCACATTGTACCAGATTTACAAATGGCAATATTTTAACATATTGCTTAGTATGATTTAATGGATTACTTTAGTCAATACTCATAATTACTTTGGTCATCTTCCAAAGGTTATTTTCAGCTTCATCAACAACTTAGTTAAGCCAAAGTATGTGCTCTTATACCAACATACAAACTAATTCTATGCATCTTTACTCAGAAGTAAGTCCTACTGTACTCCAAGTGGCTTTCTCTCTGGTAAGCATGCATAGGCAACCCTATTGTCTTCCATCTAAAATCAAGTCAGTGTAAACTCTGAAATAAGACAGAAGCAACACCCAACCAAGCTTTGTGGAAAACCAAGCTTTCCCCAAAATGCAGTACAGTGGTACCTCAGTTTAAGAACAGCCCTGTTTACGAATTATTCGGTTTACGAACTCCGCAAAACTGGAAGTAGTGTCCTGGTTTGCGAACTTTACCTTGTTCTAAGAATGGAAGCTGAATGGTGGAAGGGCACTGGGGGCGGGAGGCCTCATTAGGGAAAGTGTGCCTCAGTTTAGTCTTCTTATAAGGACTATTATTATAATTATTAATTATATTATTATTATTTGTATACTGCCCTATACCCTGGAGTCTCAGGGCGGTTCACAGAATATTTAGGTGAGTAAAGCACAAAGCCTGCATGCCAGAGGATCATGAACCCACCTCTGCACATGCAGGCTCACTGTCTGCAACGTAGAGCATCATCTGCCATTACAAGAAGATGCTAGAAGTCCCTGCTTTGCACATCTGTTGATGCCTTTGACATACCTATTGGAGTGAATGCTTCTGGAATGTTAGGTGTTTTCTGTCTCTTCGTTCTCCTAATTAGTGTGTTCTCAGTAGCGATGATAATACAAACACCAACATTTTCAACACTTTAAGAATAAAGAAGAGCTTGGTAATTACTGGTGGTGATTTTTTTTTTAACTCCGTGAAGCCAATGCAAGGATTTTATAAGCTACTAATATAAAATGACATGGTATGCAATTTTTAGGACACGCATAGTATTTTTCTTTCAGCTCCTCTTCTCCACGGCGATTCACTTTTTACAATTCAAAAATAACTGAATTGTTTGTTTTCTTCTTTTCATCATCTACATTTTGTCCTTGTTTTATTTTAGCACTGGGGAAAAGAAGAGCTTGCTGGATCAGGCCAATGGCTGAATGTAGTCATTGTGACTAGGAGCCATGGATAGACTTCCTTGAATTTGTCTAATCCTCTCTTATGTTGGTGGCCATCACTACATCCTGTTACTGTAGAATACTGCAGTATTCTGTTTCCTATTTTACTGTCAGACACAAAAGAGAAACTTTATTATTATTTATCTATGTAAAGTTTTCTTAAGTGGTCAGAACAGATTAGAAAAATAGACATGCATGTTACATTTGGGATGCAAATGTTCCACAAGAACCTCTGTCCTACTTAGAACAGAATTGCTG
>NC_139681.1:42405652-42430652 GCF_964106915.1 Podarcis gaigeae | reverse complement strand
CTAGACCAATAGTGGGTCCAATGGTCAATAAGGCTGTTTCTACACATGCCATAGTGAGGGGTAAGGGGGGCTCAGCAACCTGGAATGATGGGCTATCTAGGAGAAGACAAACTGATCCTAAAGCTCTGCTGCATTGCAGGATACTTTTGGGAAAAGAAAAGGCTCAGGAGTAAACCCAACACAAATCCATCATGGAGTCGCTAAGGCAGTTGCATGGCGCCTTGTACACTTCCTTCTGGCAACTGCTGCAGCCAAGCTAGTGTCAAATGTATTGCTCTACTTTCCTTTGGACCACATCAGCGAGGTCTTGTTGTCTGGGCAGCCCAGGACCTCCATACACACCACCCAGGCTTGCGCCCTGGGGAGGCCACTTTGGTAGTGACGAGAGGATGAATGACTGCTGAGAGGAGCACAGAGAATAGACATGCCATGGTGCAGCAGCAAAACTGGATGCCTTCATCTGCCCCACTTGCAATAAAACATGTCTCTCCCATATCGGTCTCATAATAATTATTTTTTCCTTCTTGAATATGAATAGAATAGGTATCAGCAACTACTGGGCCCTAGGCCAAATCTACCTTACCACATGGGTGCCCAGTTGGCTACCCTAGAGATAAAAGAGGAATGCAGTGTGATGTAGCACTGGCCTTTCTTTCTGGTGTTAAGTAGGTAAACCCACTGGTTACCCTTCTCATTGTCCTTCCATCACTGACCAAAGGGCACAAAATATCCCTTCAGATGCAGAAAAGCCTGTGACAGATTGGCATAGATGGGTTAAAGGGAGTATGGAATAGAAGCCCAATCTTTAATGGCTAAAATCTTTTGTAATAGCAAATGGGGGAAGAGAAAGTGGCTACATCTCAAAATTTCTGAAGACACAACAGAGGTAAACAGCTGGTGTTAAAGTTACTTTGAGAGTAGAATTACTGGTGCAGGGGGTGGGAGAGAAAACACCATATATGGTGGGGCAGGGGAGTACATTGGAACACAGTCCATGAAAACTAATCACTTGAGTAAATTATTCCCCTAGATAGGTAAAGTCTGCAGGTTTACGCTGTATGTCTAACCAAGAACAATAAATCCTGTCACCTGGGTTATGAAATATTTCAAAAACACTTTGTTATATAACATCTTTCATACAAACTATCCCCATGGCACTTTGCAGAGCTGAAGGATACAGGCACAAAGCTAAAATAATAAAATAACAGGGCTGGTGGGTTAAATGAACATGTTTGACCGAGGAAGAAAAGATACATCAGATGATAGTGTCAATCAAATGGTTGTGGGCTGAAAGTTGAATAGGGAAGAAGGTTCATGTTTGAAACTGTGAAAAGCCACACTAGATATATAAGCTAGATGGAATTCAGAGTAACTTCAGAAAAACAGTCAATTCAGTTAATATGAATTAAGGTGCTGTTTTGGCTTCCTGTCCAAAGTATCTCACGTGAGATACTGTAGTCTTCAAGCATGCTGCCAAAACTTTAAACCAGGTGAGATAGGTACAGACTTCTGTAAAATAAAATTAATTCAAACCAACCTTCAACGCAAAAAGTACCAGTACCACTAAGCCTGCCTACTTACTTACTTGTATGTTTATTTCTTTTTACTACAGGCCATCGCTTTGGTACTTTTCACAATGAAAACTACTCTGAAATATGTGTTAGCAACCAAATGCCTAGTATTCAAATAGTGACTCCTGGGTTTGCTTAGAAGTGCTACATCATTATTCTTATGTGAGCATTTTAGTAACTCCCTATTCAAATACCAGTATTTATTTTCCTTGCAATGTTTGGAAAAGGGATTCTAACTGGGAAATGAACAAACAAACAAAAACTGCTGGTTTAAAAGCTAATCTAGATCTATATATCTGTGCATGCAGCAGTGCATTTAAAAAGACAATCTGACGGAATAGGCCAAGCCAGTAAATTGCATGCAAACACCAAAGCTCTTTCAGCCGCAACATCTTTTTTAACATACATTTTAATCTTTGTGTGTAAGAGGTATATTCAAAAAGATTATGGGAATAAATACTATATGTGTATGAATAAGGAAACTGGAGGGGCAGGGAGAAGTGCCGTGTTCAATTCATTTCCCAAGACCATGTCCACTTTCACATATCACGGAAGGTTTTTCATACAGGGTTCCTATGGCACAAGTACTCCCATAAGCTGCTGAACCACAAAAAAGAAGTTAAAGCAGGGAATAATGAATGCTGTCCTAACATCGCAAACCAACTGAAGGTGTGCACCTGGGCAAAACAGTCGGTTGATGCTATCTGTAAAAGCCATCAGATTCTGATCCAGAGTGGCAACATCATGCACATCTGTTACATATTACAAAGAAATGTATTTTAAAAAGGTTATAAACAGGTGGTAAGAGAGAAAATGACTCACTAGCGTGCCATCCCAAAGGCATTTTGGCCACTATGGGTATGTTTCCATTCCATAAACACAGACCTACAAATCAGATATTAGAGTGGTGTTCAGAAGTGATTACATCTGCCAGATAACATAAAGCAAGGGTGAACAGAAGGCAGATCTGCCTCCACTGGTAGATCACCAAATAGCACAGGGAATGGCCATAGCTCAGTGGTAGAGCTGAGCTTTGCATTGCATTCAGAAGGTCTCAGGCTAAATCCCCAAGCATCTTCAGGTAGGGTCTGGAGAGACTCCCATCTGAAACCCCGATACCAGTCAGTTTAGCCAAGACTGAGTTCAAGGGACCAAACTGTAGATTGCCTCCACACATCTGGAATTGGAGGGGCAGGTGTACCAACTGAGAATAAATGGTTTCTATGTGGGTTTCAGTTCTAGCACCTTGTTTTGGAAATTAACCACTGGAATTGGCATTCAGGAAAAAATGAAATGCAATTGATACTGGAAGATTTATGAGAATACTGTCTAGGAAATGTAGTCAACAGTTCTTCAGCCAAAGGTGTCAAATAGACTTGGCAAATGTCAGCATTTGACCGGGATAGTTTGGATTTGTGCCACTTACCCACCATGAAAAGTCTATAGGACAGAGACTACTGAAGGTTTGCCAGTTTTCCTGATGTAAGTCATGGTAGTTTGGAAAATTACTATCTTGCACTGAATTGATTTTTTCCCCCTTTCAAGACAATGAAATATGTTGAATGCATAAGATATATATGCAGAGAAGATAATATAGTTACAAAGTATTAGAAAAATACTCTAAAATTGGCTTATGCATGGCTGGAAACAATCACTTGCTATCTCTCCCAACTCTCCTTTTCTTTCTCTATGCTTGCAAAGTCAATTACACCATTACTTTGCTCTGCAACACTGGGATGCTTTGAAGAAAACTGCAGGAGGTGAACTCTCGCTGAGATACAGCATCTACACCTCTCTCCTCCAACAATAAATAACATTTTAAAGTAGTGTGTCACAATGAAACTGAATCTCCATTACCAACACCTAACTTGACTTGTGTCCCCTGACCTAGACCCTAACAAAGGACCATGAAAAAGAGGAAGCCTAGTTCTGAGAGGCTCATGAATTCTAGTAGCTGCAAGATTTAAAGGTATGACACTAAAATGGTAGGGTAATTTCAGGACCAAATCTTGTCTACTGATTTATGTATACATATCACCCCACACTTATTCCCCTGGGAATCCAGAAGAAATATAGCAGTGAGCCAATAAAGCACTACACATATGACGAAGTGTAGTATCTGAAGAAGTGTACATGCACACGAAAGCTCATACCAATAACAAACTTAGTTGGTCTCTAAGGTGCTACTGGGAGGATTTTTTTTTTATTTAGTTTCGACTACGCATGAGTTCAAGAGACCTACAGACTTTGGGGTTTACACAGTCCAAAGAATCATCAGGCTATGCACCCAGACCTAGATCATTCATTAGGCTAGCCGACATGTCAAATCACTTCCATGAAGGAAAAGAATACATTCACTGTGTACAAAAATCCTGTATCTATGAGTAGTCAAAAAGGTGTCCTCCCAATGTTTTACGCTACAACCATTAGCCCTAGCCAGCATATTCAATGGTCACGGTTGATGAGTGTTGTAGTCCACAACATCTGGTGGACAGCATGTTGGCTACTCCTGTTATAGTCAAATGGCTATTCTGCAATGCATTCACACAGTAGCAAGTAATGACTGTGCATATGACTTCTCAGCAAGTGTAGACCACATGTCCAGGCAGAAAAATGGACACTTATGCTCATTACATATAGTGATATCCAGTTCCTCCTGACTATGTCTATATAGGAGACTGGCATGTGTGAAGCAGCTCTTACTACCAAACAAATGGCAAATGCCAATTCCTTATCACCTACTGTATTAAGATTTCTGCAGATACGATGTAAATAAATATTATCATTTTACATCTTATCATCTGCCGCTTTGCCTATAAAAATACTGAAGAGGCATCTATAAGACAAAGTTTAGATCTCTTCACATGAAGGGGCGTCAATCTTTTCTAGGACTAGAAAACCACATGTATTTGTAATGACATTCCAGTTTCCTCTGCTGTAAACTGAAGTTTCCTTCTCATTACAAGATATGTGACTGGAACACTAGACTATGGACGAAGTTCAATCAACCCTGTGGAGAAGGGACATAGCTCAGCAGTAAAGTATATGCTTTGCAATCTAGAGCTATGGCAATCCCAGCCATCTCTAGAGAAGGCTGGAAAGCATTCCTTCTGCAATCATGGACAGCCACTGCCAATTAGGGGAGGCAGTACTGAGCTACTTGGACCAATGGTCTGATTCAATATAAGGCAACTTCTCAGTCCTAATAGGGGTCTTGGCTTAATGTTGTGAAGAAATATTTTTTCTATTTTATAGCATATCTAGTACTTCAGGAAGGAGATTCTGTGGTGGCTCTCAATACATTAAAAATGTAGCACTTTCCTAAATTAATCATAAAATGAATAATATAAATATTACAGTATTTCCCTCGTTATTTAACCTGATATTAAATTCAATTAATATTACACTGAGCCTAAATTTTAAATTTTCAGTGGATTGTTGGATTTTTATTGAAAATGCATAATTGTATTATAAAAGCTGCCAAGGGAAGCTATATATTTTGGAAGTTGGCAGGTGACGGTGGAGGAGTTTAGCACTAAAAGAGGTGTTGCAGGGAGTTCAGAATTAGCAGAAGACCATATTATTTGGGTCCACAAATAAACAGCTGTGGAAGTTATTGGTAAGTTCATATTTTATACTGAAATTTGCAGAATCAGAAATTCCAAAGATACCATACTCTGTTGAAAGTGAAGATGGGATAGTAAGCTCTTCAGACTATTGATTCATGATGTCTTCATGAATAGGAATGATTTTGAAACATTTGGTATTAATGTTTAGTAGGCAGAGCCAATTATTAAATACTTTTCGGTACAACAGAATCTTGCTTTACTCTTAAAAGCTCAGAACAAATATACAGCCAAATCCTATATATGCTTACTCAAAAGTAAGTCCCCAGTGAGTTCAAAGTAAATCTGCACAGGACTGCAGCCTTATTGTGGCATGAGATTTCATAAGACACTTCTGTTAATATAGGATTTTTCCTACAAAAGGTGGTGCATCTGATTAATTAGACTCTTGATTATGAAAGCTTGTTGCTGCAATATATTTTATAATCTTGAAGTCTAAGCAGAATATTGTCTACTGGTTAATTTGATATTTCCATTCTGCTTAATTGATTAAAAATACAGAAAACAGAAGCAACAACAAACAACTTAAAAGAAAATTACAAAAATACAGTTAGATATAAAAATGTTGCATTAAAATAAAGTTACTATATAAATTCATTTTCCTTCTGAAACACCCTCCCTTTCTTTCACCCAAGGTCCAAACAAACTCAGCTCACCCGCAAAAGTGTCACAACGAAAAGAGTTCCTGGAAACAGTGCACATCACCCTAGTCTCTCACTCTAGACTTGCATTTTAAGGGCAGGCCCAAGATAGATAGTACTTCCTCAAGCTGCCCTCAGCTGTGTCCATTCAGCTACACTCTCCACACCCAGTTCCAGGTGCAGCAGGTTAAATGAGTTTCCCAGGTGGTCCAAAGGATAGGAAGAAGGCTCCCTTCCACTCACAGCTCTTTCTTCACATCTATCCTCTCCTCTTCCACCCAGCTATTGTTTTTAGCTCAACAGAAATAAGAGGACTACTCTCTGAGAATCTGGAGCGGTACCTATTTATCTACTTGCACTTTGACATGCTTTCGAACTGCTAGGTTGGCAGGAGCTGGGACTGAACAACGGGAGCTCACACCGTCGTGAGGATTCAAACCACCAACCTTCTGATCGGCAAGCCCTAGGCTCAGTGGTTTAGACCACGGTGCTACCCGCATCCCTATTAAAAACATAGGAAAGGACAAAAGCAAGCAAATTAGCAATGCAATTCTATATAAGCCTACTCATTAATTTCAAAGTGGTTTACAAACCTATACCCAGGTAAGAGGGTATAGGACTGTAGCCTCACTGACTGAATGATTCAGACACAATACACAGAGTAGCCTGCTTCCTATAACCATTTTTATAGAAATCACTGTAGTATACAAGGTCCTATTAGTAAACAGCACAGAGCAAACTGTTTATGTATCTTTCTTATTTTGCAGTTTGGGTTAGTACTCCTAAACCTAGAGGGTTGAAAAAGCGTCAAAGGATCTGTGATTGGCTATAGCTCCCATACACTCAGTAGCGAGCCTAGATTTGTCTCTGCATACTGTCAGCAATTGTCATTAGTCACATTGCATTATTTCTAGTTTTGCAGTACTACAGTTCTACCTGATGCCTTGCCATAGTGTAGAAATTCCTTCTGAATGCCTATGTAGAAGCAACAAATAATAATAATAATATGGGCAGTAAGGAAGTAATAAAGAGGCTATGAAACTGGCTATCAGTAGAAGGCAGGTAAGAGAATCCTTCATAAAGGATGAGTTTAAATGTATAAGCTCACACCAGTGATATGGGTCCTTGGGTATTAGCAAGGAAATTAACTGTGAAACTGGCAATTATTTTCAAACAGTCATGAGGAAATGTGAAGGTTCTAAACAAGTGGTAAAAGGTAATGGAGGAATTGTATTATGAGGAAGGATTAAAAGAGCTAAATTTGTATAACTTGGCTAAGTGACAAATAAAGCATGAATATGAAAAACATTCATTCAAAGGAAACCCAGAAAAGAAACCATTATGCAGGATGGTACATATGGTATAAGAAGAAAGGGGAGGTGGGGATAAGAACCGCAAAATGCAGGAAAATCTGGAGAAGTTTCTGTGATGACTTAGAGATATTCTGAAAATTATCTTGACTAACATGATTACAATTAAGCTGGGATATATTAATGAAAACATGCTATTGGGGGGACGGGACCTGCAAGAATAGCTGCTAACTACACATGCAGCTGCACATTCTTGTAGGACAGGTATCATTCAAAACTCACACTTCTCCAGGTACAGTGATACAGTTCCCCAACCAAAATAATGTTTACAAATATCTGTATATTAGGGAAAATGCATATAAAATGCATATATTAATGAAAAATGGCATATAAAAATGCATTATATTAGGTGAAATTACATGCAGAAAAATGCACATTGGGGAAATTTGTATTTAAAATGTGTATATTAGGAGAGGTATAAACTAAAATATTAACAAATTTTCATGAGGACTTTTAAAAATACACAAAATGGTTCAGAAATGTGGTGAACTGAATTTTAGATTGGGAAAATGAGAAATTAAGAGAAAATGAAATTGACAGATTCATCCTATGGCACTTTTGCAGTGTTCTGCATTTCTTTTATAGGTCTCTAGCATGACAACTTAATTAAGCTATTCTCGGTCCTGACGTTCTCAGAGCACTGTGAGAGATGTAGATCTTATAAAAGTCATCCCAGTATGTGAGTAAGGGTGAAGTAATGACTACATGGATTACAGATTTGAGAGAATTGATATCGAAGATAGCATTTATATTATCCCTTCTGCAGGCACACAAGAAAGAGAAGTTGTCTGTCATAAAAGCCAAGAAATAAGGCACTGCAACCGTCAGGGCAAAATGTGACAAAGGCATTTGATAACAAAATGAAAAGAAGCTTAGTACCATGTCTACACTTCAGCCAAGGTGGTTATAATGTTTGGGGGGGGGGGTCTGGCATGCAGAGGATGAGAGATAAGCAAAAACCAGTAATGTAATTGTTTTACACCTACACTCATCTCCTGTGACTACTCTGAAGGCTCACCAATGTCTTACACTTCCAAGCCTCCCTCTTCTGCTGTGAACCTCCTCCTCTTTCAGTTGTCATTCAACAGTTTAACAGTGGCAACCTAAACTGAAGCATTTGTGAGTTACATTACCACTGGCAAGAACAAACACCCCCCCCCCCAAATCTGAAGGATACTGTCTCATAGATATGGGTGGCGGGGAAAGAAGACAACCTTTGAAATGATGTAATCGGCAGTGCCAACTCAAAAAACCAGGAGAGAGCTTAGGAAGACTGAAAGGTGTTTTGAACAGATACCAGATTTATAACAACAACGTTATACCCAATTACATTTATATCCCACCTTTATGCCATGTAGCTCAAAGCAGCATTCTCACAACGTCCCTATGAGGTAGATTATGCTGATACAGAGGGAGGAATCAAATGTTGCAGTCTTCTGAATGATCTATCAGTGCAAACATTTCTGCTTGCTCAACAGAATGATCCCCCCTCTTCTCCCCAGAAGATCTGGGATTCTTCTGAAGCTCCAGAACAGACCATGTGGGGTGCACGCAGACAGGGGGGGAGGAAAGCCACACTGGGCTAGCAGTGCCATTGGCCCCTTCCCCACACCAGCCCTCATGCTTCCTTCCCAAGGACGGGTTAGGAGGCACTGGGCTTTGGGAAGGAAACATGACAGGGTCCTAGAGGCCTTCCAAGTCTTTCCCAATGTTGGGAAAGTGCAAGAAGGAGATGGGAGTACTCTATGACCCTGTCAGAGCCTCAAGCCTCCTTCCCAAAGCCCAGTGCATCCCTTACCAGGCTTTGAGAAAGTACCCCCTCAGTTCAGTGCCCAGTGCGGGCGAACTGCTCACACAACCCTAAATCCACCTGTGGTCTGGCCCAGGGTCACACAGTGAGCTTAATTGCTGAGTGGAGATTTGAACCCAAGTGTTTTCAATCCTAGTCTTACACTCTAACCACTATACTGCAACCACATATGGAAAATAAGGTAGTAACATCCAAGTATGGTTCTGGTTCTGCTTAAAGTATGGTTGGTCCCAATGTCATTTCTCAAAAATGTCAAGGAGAAAAGAGAGCAAGATAAAGACTGCAATCCTGCATTCAGTTAAGCTGCTTAAATCCGATTGACTTCAATGAAATTTAAACAGTCCGTGTGCTGGATTACAGCTAAAGGTTTTAATAAATGATAGGCGGTTCTGGCAAATTGAATAGTTGGAAGCTTGTACTAAGCTCTGGGGAGGCCTAGAGCTTCAATATACTACTACACAGACACAGTTGTAAAAACTGTATACCCACAATTTTTGGGTGAAGGCAGACAACTATTTACTGCATATGTATATATGTGCCACAGCTGGCAATGTGTTTTCAGCACAGGTACATCTGACGCAATATATATATGATATTCGCACCAGTCAGGTTGGAGGGGGCAAACTGATAATTATTATAATCTGCAAAAGTAATGAGCTGATAAGCAAACAACACTGAAAGATAAAGTTTAAAAAATATGATTGACTGCGTCAACTAGTTTCAGATAGATCAGAAGATCTCGATAGCAATGCATTTTTTTTAAAAAAAAACAAACCTATTTTGAGATGGATACCCGAAAGGTCATAGGAATATCTTTATATTTATAGAAACATGATTAGTTGATCATCACAATAGCATCCACTGTGGCTTTAAACCAAAATCAGAATTTCGAAAATCTTACTAACAAACCACAAAGTAGTAGTAATATCAACACTATTGCATAATTTACCACCTTGGTAAACCGAATACTGCCCCATTCAAATAAAATTGATTATTTTATTTATAGAAGCAACCAAATTTCAAATAGCTTTGCTGTGTAAAACAAAGCAAAAAAATTCCCTAGCAGAGACTGGTATAACAAAAAACAGGCCATTCTAATAATAGATAAGATCTTCACTCAAAAATTATATCAAAACTTAAACACTAACAATTTCATAGAAAAATGGTTTGTGTTCTTAATGGCCATGGACTCTGGAAAAACCTGTTGTAAATAGCCTGTAAAATTTAATCGCATATTAAATATTAATCACATTAAATAATCTAACAAGAAAAATCCAGCTATTTTACAAGGATATATTTTATATTTTCACTACAAAATGTAATTTGTAAACTTATAAGTCTCCATATTTTCACATTTCTGTAACTGTTCTTCATTTCCCCCCCTCTTTTGTAAATGTTTTATAGACTTTTTTTACTACTTTGTTGTTGTTTTTTATTATATATTTTGTGTTTTTATCTTGTATTTTTATGCTGCGAAGCTGCCCTGAAGGGCTACGTATGAAGGGCGGTATACAATTTTAAATAAATTGTAAATAAGAACTAAAAAAAAAAGTTTCGCGAATGTATTCCGCCAGAATTTTCCAGTTCCATTCCACAAATTGCAGATTATATATATATATATATATATATAAATGCACACTTCATCTACAAATACCATGCCAGTTCCTACTGCCTCCTCCCAGACATTTATTCTCAAGAGAAGGGAGCAGGCTAATGTTATCTCAGCAGGCTTAATAGGCTTCTAAGCCAAGGAACAAAATTGCTACTAGAGGCAGGGAAGATACATCCAGTTCCCCTCAGGAACACTTTAGTACAGCAAGCCTTCATTCTTCCAAGCCAGTGCTTACTGAATGTTATAATGGGGAGGTGGGTTCTATGGGAAATGAGATACTACCAGTGAACAAGACCCTTAAGGATGCAGAATAGGACTTGTAGGACACTGATTTGAGAACTCTGAAATGGAGGATTGCTTAGAAGATCGGCACCTGGCCCAAATTTAAGACATACAAAGGAATGCCAATTAAATCATCATATGAAAAGTTTCTTCACTTTTGATGACGAGATAAGAGCATTATCTGGATTTTGATCGCCATTTCACCCCAGATTTTCACAAAGTGTTGAGTAAAGTGGAATGCTATTCAACAAGATACATGGATGGGCAGGTGTAGCACAACTTGCTACAGTTTCATAGACCCTAGTTTCCAAACACTATAAAATATGAAGACACCTATTAAGCTGAAATACTTCTGTAATTTCCCAACTCTTGCAAGATATTCTATTGTTAAATTGCTTCAGGATGTTATGTGGGAAGTTTTTGTAAATAAACAGATAAATAAATAAGATAATTCTTGTGAAACCCAGTAAACAATCCACCAATAGAATTCATAATGAAAAATGGAGAACTTTCAAAGGATGGTGAAAGGACCATAAAGTACATGCAACCAAAATTAAGATATGATATATTCTGGATCCCCCCCCCCACAAGCTGGCCTTGAGAAGATTTAAACCAAACACTCTCTAAACTTGAGTGACTGGATGTATTTTATCAGTTTTTGAGCATGTGAAATCTCCATATGCCAATATTGTCCCTCATAGTCCATCAGCTTCTTTCTTGATTTTCTGTTTGGTTCTAAAATGTCTAGTTAAACCACACTTTGAGCTACCTTGCTCAGTAAAGCTCTTTTTCAGAGATGAAGGCAGTGTCTCTTAATACCACACAACAGCTAAGAGAATATTGAAAGCTTTATCCCCACTGATCTAATTTCCCATAATTCATTAGAAGAAGATTGTCCTTTGACCAGGTCTGGACTTCAAGCCCATGGTGATTTCTCTTTTTCACTGTTTGCAAAATCTAGTCCTGCCGTCATTCTATTCTAGCTCACAAGCTGCACAGGAGAAAGTGAGGCACAGCAGTTAATATTTTCAGTTCCAGGTCTTTCAAGATGGCAATACATTAGTTGTTAAGTATTGCAGGACAAATAGAGGGGGAAAGGCTTTGACAGCATCCATATCAAGCTGGATAAAAGGCAAGCATTATGGAAGCCTAAAAGGTCTCTGGGGCTTTTCCTTCAGCACAAGTTACAATCTATTCTACAAGGAGGATACTTGCTTCCTTCGCCCTACAATCAAGAAAGTAATATACAGGGGAGCCACTATTCTCCACTATTGTGAAGCAATGTATAAGAACTTCTCTAATCTCATAGGATGCATGGATTTGGTACAGCCCGTCTTGTGGAGTGGCACCTGAGACAATCTGGAGAATGACCAACTGAGTACTCACCTGTGAGTTGTCTTTCTCAGATTCCCTCAAGTCCCACTCCAGCCCAACTATCTGCAACAATGGCAAAGAAAAAAACACACAATATAGACCATGGAATAAAGGCTTCTTACCTAACCAAATGGAGTGTTACCTGAACACAGTATAGTCTACTTCTCATGATTGCAGGGCTTGTTTGTTTTAATGTTGGGTTTTCTTATTTCCTCCCCCCACCCCCTGTTCTGGATCTGTTTGATTAGAAAGGACAAGCCAGTTACTTATGTCTAGCTCAGGGATGGGGCCCTGTAGCCCTCCATATGTTGTTGGACTACAACTCCCATAATTTCTGACCATTAGCTATGTCAGCTGGGACTGATGGGAGCAGAGGTCAAACTACATCTGGAGCATCACAGCTTCCGCATCCTTGGTCTGTCTACACTGTCGGAGGGCGACTCCTTCATAATTTGAGAAACAATACCCTTTTGTGGTGTTTATGCTGTGAACCCCTGCATCATAAGCTCAGGTTGTATATATGTGCAGATAAGCCATACATGATAAAAACACCACAGTCTTTGCTGTGCCCCATTTCCAAAAGGAAACATGAACCCTAGTTAAGCACTTGGAACCTCTGTAATCTCGCACTGCTCAGAGATTGGGGTGGCGGGCACCAATTTATTTATTTGTAGCCTTTTTGGTTTATTTTGCTAAAGAAAGACAACAGTCATTGCAACTAGTAGTGCTGTTGTTGTTTAGAACCTTTCCTAACTCTATCTTTGGTCTAATTTAGATGATAAGCCCCTCAGGCAAGAACTGTGTCTTCCTCTCTGTACAGTATAGTGCCAAGCACTCTGTCATCCCTCAACAAACACTAAATAATACATTTCAGCCTTGATAATACAAGCTCCAGTTGTTCCCAGTTTCATAGTATTTGAAACACAGAGAAAAAATATTTAGGTTATCCAGAGCAGCTGTGGGTTTTTTTTCTTATAATGTTAAAATAATTAAAACGATACTGTTAAAAAAATAACAACTGAGGAAGGTTAGGATATCATTCCCCACCCCACCCCATTAAGGAAACCCTAAATCTGTGCACTTAAGATCTGATCTGATATTCTCATGGAATTTGCAAAACAAAACAGACACAAAAACCACACACAATCCCATCATTATAGCAGATTATAGTCAACAATTTTAATACTTTTATACTGGAAACTTGGACTGATTACTCTGCACAACGTTACTGGAATTCCTTCACTCCTTTCACCAAGCCTTACAACAGGTCAGCTTCTTCTACCAATTGAACTCCATGAAAATCTCTTTAGCAACACAGACAGTGCTACAGATCTGATTGTGCCACTTAATGATCTATCGGCATCTGTCTTTTTCAAGACTAAAGAAGTGCTTTCAAGGGTCTTTTTTGTCACCTCCACATTTTACTTCCATAGATTTAACAATCAATAGGCTCTAGTTTCCTAGTGCAATATTGTAACAGAGTTGCTGCAAGCAAACAGTGTGAACAAATATTAAACAGCTATGATGTATTCCCAAGGTAAAAAAACAAAATCCCAGTCTATGAACTCAGAGATATTTTGTTACAGTGTGTGTGTGTGTGTGTGTGTGTGTGAGAGAGAGAGAGAGAGAGAGAGAGAGAGAGAGAGAGAGAAGAGAGAGAGAAAGAAAAGAGAGAGAGAAAGCGAAAGAGAATGGGTCGGGAGCTCTCTATACATCACTATAACTTTTACTGGGATTACTATAAGCACTAAACAGTAGCATTAGTATAGTATAATACAGGCTTCCTCAACCTCGGCCCTCCAGATGTTTTTGGCCTACAACTCCCATGATCCCTAGCTAGCAGGATCAGTGGTCAGGGATGATGGGAATTGTAGTCCCAAAACATCTGGAAGGCCAAGGTTGAAGAAGCCTGGTATAATATAAATCAAAGTGGAGATAGAAATGATTATCAAAGAGGTAAAAAATAGCAAGAAAGTAAAATGGAATACTCAAGTTAGCATTGATGTATTGGTGTGTTATGATTGATTAAAGCTATGATTTGTGGAACACACAAATATACCAAAGGTGCTCTAGTATCCTAACTCTAACATCCTCATTTTCTGTATAATTAAGACAAGCATATTTTACCCTTTTCTTTCCTTTCATTTTCGTCCCTTTCCTTTCCAATCTCAGTATTGTTCAGTGTACCAGTAATGCTCTGATGCATTTCACTCTTGACTGGATACAGTGAGATTGCTAATCAGGATTACTTGATTCAGTCAACACTGATTTCAATAAAAAGACCAAAAAAATTATCATAAATATAGAGAAAGTGCTGGCGGCAGTGACAGGTGATTAAAATCTCATTCACTTGGAATCAGCCTGATTCATGGTAGCCGGGTAGAGGAAGTCTTCATATCAGCAGCAGATGATTATTATCTCACTCACTCCAAGTCACTTCTGATTGCACATGCACACGCAAATTGGCTCAAAAGTAGATTCATGAACAACAAATCATCATGTGGGGGCCTGACCTCTTTAAAATAAGGCTTTGTATAATAACTCTTCAGAAATAAGGATATGTAGGGTGGACTAGTGCTAATTTACCAAGCAGGAATAAGCAACCAACTAATGCTAAACATTTGATATTCAGAGAGTGAATGATAAAGCATTTGTTTGACATTATGGTGACGAGCTGCGTAGTGGTGCTCCTTCTACTTTCTTATTAAAACAACAACAACAACAACAACACAGCCCTCTCATTATCAAACTTCAAGAAAGTCTCAGCATATTATATACAACAATCTTCAATGAATAGCTGACTTTCTAAACAGATCTGTGCCGTGCTAATCTAAATTTGAAACATCTACTTAGTCATTAAAAATTATGTTCCAGCCAAATAGTCATTTTTATATCTCACTAATTTAAAGGGGGAAAGAGTTGTGCATATGCTTAACTTTTCCACTAAAATAAATGGCTTTTAATTCTTAACTTTGCCGAATTGCATCCATTCCTAGCATATTTAGCATAGTAGGTTAAAGCATATTTGTATTTTAAAATAATAGCTGGGAATTGCAGGTTATAGCGCTCCATGTGTGCACAGAGGTTTTTAAGCTTCCCTATGCTAGCAGCAGGTCCTTGTGGCCCCACCTCTCCCCAAAAAACGCTTCCCCAGTGGTCAGGGGCAGTACCCCATAAGGAATTATTATTATTTACAGCAAGCCTGCAAGTTCTGCTCAGTTTTCTTACATGAACACAACCTTATGCGGGCGATTGAAAAAAATAAATAAATTGGAAAAACATGGGGGAAATCAAAATACGCGGTAGAAAATGTCAGGAGGAGATGGGAGAGTGGGAAACAAAAGCAATCCCATCAGCCACTGCACTCAGCCTGGGAGAGTGTTCAGACATCATAAGAGAGTCGGACAGTTTGGAGTTGGAGAGTGAGACAGGGCCTAGCAAGAGAATGGAGAACAAGCGAAGGTACCGTAGTCTGAAAGTGAGTCTGAAGTAAGCAGAGTTTCAGACTAAGCAATGCAGCAGTTGTTTGCTGGTAAGTGCTTGATTTTTCACGTTTAGGTTTTTTTTTTTTAACAGGTTGTTTAAGGGGCCTTTTTGACTTTATGCATTTGACTTTATGCACGCTGTTCCCAGGAACTGAACTATCACATACAGCATGGCACTAAATTTGTTAGTTGTTTTACCTTGGCCAGGGAAACCCAAAGCAACTTATAACCATGAAGGCTTGCTGCCAGCAGGGGGAAAAGGCAAGCATACCTTTGCACACCCAAACTTCTGCTAATGGAGGCACATTTGAATCTCAACTGAAATTGGAGAAATACTTCACTCAATTTTATATTGGAAAATGTTTATGCATACATACATGTCTGTCTGCCTGCATGTATTTGTGCAAACACAGAGATTTGGCCATGCACCAGGCACTCCAAGTAGCTTACAGACAAAGAAAGAAAAATAGTGGCAATATAAAAACAAAAGTCAATTCACAGCACAGCCCTATCAATGAAAGTCCAATTGAATTCAATAGCATTTTCACCCAGGTAAATTGGTATAGGATTGTTCCTTAAAATAAGCAAAATATTGGCAGAGCGGCATAAAAACAGTTTTAATTCTGGAGATTGGATTACATCAGTAGCACATCTAGACAAATGTTTTGACAAAAATTCTAAAAATAGGAAGCTAAAGGATTATACAAGCATCTGAAGGGGTCACTTCAAAGACTAGGAGCCACCACTGAGAAGCCCTGGCATATTTCAAAAGGTGAAATTGTTCAGCTTTTCTTGGGAACAATCCCAAATTGTTGACCTTTGGGGGGGGGAACCTAACCCAAAAATAGTAATTTTAAGTTATTTGAGCTGTTTCCACTGTTTTTTCCATTCGAATTGCCATACATCTGGATTTTCCCTGACATTTTGCCGATTCAGCGAAATTCCCTCACAGTATAATTAATATTCCCAGCTGAAACTGATTAGAAAGAAGCAAAGCTAGAACTGCAAATCATGCAGAGGTGCAGTTGGCAGCCTCCTCTTTGAATGAATCCTTTGAATTCCAAGAAACGTTTTATTGTTGAATTGTTTGGGGTTCATATGACATGCTAAACTGGAAATCGGAAGGGAATGTGTCACATCTCCTAGCAGTCACACCAGAGCAACAGAGGGGAAGCAGAGCACATTGGCCCAAAGCATACCTACGCTTGTTTTCATTACCTTAAAACAAGGATGGGGAACCAATGGCCTTCCTGATGTTGGATAATGGGAGCTGTAGCCCCAAAACATCTGGATGACTACAGGTCCCCCACATTTGCCCTGAACAATGGTTTAAGCCATGACATCCAAACAACACCATTCTAAAGCAAAACAAGGAATTATATCCAATGCTGCACAAGCAACATTCCAGTCACATAGTATTCCATTTAGACTTCTCCTATCTACATGTGCCCCCAAAATCATATCAAGAGGTCCTCCGAACCCTCTGGAGCAGCTTTTGAGGGTGTGCAAGGGACTGCAGGGGAGAGCAGAGGAGGAGATGGTTCTGTTGCACAAACAAAAGTCTGCTGCACAAGTGGAATTGGATACAACTCAAGACTCTCCAGCCCTTATCCAGTCAGTGTAGAGAAACAGGCTTCCACCTGTAGATCAGTTGTGGTTCCTATGCAACAGAAAATTGAGCAGGGCAAAATACAACCACATCTAGTGAAAGAATAACACATGTGGAGCTACTCATCTTAGTTTGGCTGCTGTCAAAGAAGCTGGCAGAGGAGCAGTAGGTATGATGCCTTTTCTGCATTCATGTCTACTGGATATATACTATATATATATATATATATATATATATATATATATATATATATATAAAATTTCCATTTCTGTTTTTCCAACTATGACCTATATATGCAATCTAGGATTTAAAAAAATGGTACCCATAAGTTTAATTTTTCCTTAAATTATATGATTGCATTATATGATTGCATTATATAAATAATAACCATGTTGCTGTGATAAGAAAAAATGAGACTACTTTAATCAATCAAACACCCCAAATTATAAAATTATCTTCCTGAGATTCTGAATTAATTGAAATATCACACAGAAAATACATGTCTGAGTCATGTAATAAAATGCAAGCAGTGGGGAAAACAGCTATGCAGTTGCACAATTAAATGTTTTACAGCTACTTTGAAAGATTCTGTTTGTTTGTTTTTTTAGATTGACGGTACAATCAAACTCAGTAGCAGTTCCAGTGTCAAAGTGCAAGTCAATAGCTTTGTTAGATGTTGTCTAATAGAAATGAATAACAGCAGTTGAAGACAAGGGAAGACTCACTTGAATCCAAGAATCAGGCCTCTGTTCAAATCAATTAAAGGCAGCTGAATCAATGGGAGAGGAATGCAAGGAGATTACATATATATATGTAAAATCAACCTGTTGAAGGATGGAACTTTAGGGTGGTAACTGGTAAAAGCCCATTTCAGAGTCATCTGGAGTTTGTCAGGTTGACAAGGAATGAAGCTGTAGAGTTAAGGAAGTGACCCAGTAGTCCTAACACTAAGAAGAGATAATGTTCAATTCCCTGCAGTGTCTGCATCTGATAACCCAATTATCCACAGTCTATTTTTTTTCCAAAGTCTCTTTGAACCATTGAGCTACCTCTTCAAATATACTTGCTTCTCCCATCCCCCACTTCGTTAAGTGCTAAAGTCTCCATAAAAGTACTTATGAAGTTACTTTCAACAAGCTTCTTTCTTTTGAATTTTTTTTTTAAACCTGCATATTTAAACCAGTGCAATGTTCCGAATGGAAACTGCAGCATAAACAACTTAAATTGCATAGTTGAAAGACAACTCCCATCCTTATTCATTCATTGAGAAACACATACGTTCTAGTGCCTGCATTAAGGAATGAGTGAAGAGACAAAATTTTGGCTTGTAACATTGGCTTAAGATGCTGCTGTGCAAAAGTGTTGGTAGCCGGTTAGAATGAAGAAATGTGGCCATGATACTTTAAAAAATACATTCTATATAAACTTTATTGTACAGGCCAGAAACTCAAACCCTGTCCTGATTATTATTACTTTTTAACTAGTATTTTACTCAAACCCTGTCCTGATTATTATTACTTTTTAACTAGTATTTTATTTCTTATATATTTCATCAACTTCAAAACAAAAACATTGGCCTGGCCTTTAAAAAGGGGAAAAGAGCAAACCTCAAATCCTTGGTGCATACTATTATCACAGCAGGTAATGTACAACATGATACTTTTTATTATGGCTCTGCATCTGTGTTGAATTAGCTACCTTATCTGTCCTTCTGAGGAAGTAGTGCGCTACCCACTTTTGGGTATGTCTAAACTGGCATTTGCCTCTCTTGATACTTGGTGTTATGGCCAAAATAACTTGTCACCTATAAACTGGATATTGTTTAGTGAATAAAAACATCCCAGCAATAAGCCCCACAAAGGTTTCACGCAGTGCAACCTTACATGGAACATCAAACCCTACTGAAAATACACCGATAGATCAATAAGTACCTGCAAAACCTCTGATTTTAGGTAAACAATCTAATTTGTACACGGAGGGCAAAATATTTTTCTTTGCTTTCTGCTAAGGAAATGTGAAACAAATTGAAAAAGTAGCATTAAGCCCATATAAATCCTGTAAACTAAAAGCATGCAATTCTGACATAAAAACAGAGTGTTTCACCACTGAGTTTTCTGTTAATTAAGCATGAATATGAATCAAATGCTAGTTATTACAGTGGTACCTCGGGTTACAGACGCTTCAGGTTACAGACTCTGCTAACCCAGAAATAGTACCTCGGGTTAAGAACTTTGCTTCAGAATGAAAACAGAAATCGCGCAGCGGTGGGAGCAGGAGGCCCCATTAGCTAAAGTGGTACCTCAGGTTAAGAACAGTTTCAGGTTAAGAATGGACCTCCAGAACGAATTAAGTTCTTAATATATTACAATTGTATATTGATTGGTCAGGATTTTTTTTTCTTTAAACAACTTATCCTGGCATGAATTTGTTCTCTGTATAAAAGAAAAGATAGATGAGAATACATTTTTAAAATATCTTGTTACTTCCGCGTTTTGCTATTCCAAAAAGCAGGTTCCGTTTCATGCATGTTTCAGACTAGTTCATGGACTAAAACATGTTTACTATGCCAATATGGATTGATTTTGACGTTCCAAGTTTTAGTTTTACTGACTTGGCCATAATCTGCTTACTAAGAGGTCTTAGTCTTAGATCTCCCTAATTAGAGCCATTAAGCAGTATATTTGTGCCATTGGCAAAATGTAAATCCAGGCCCAATGTTACCTCTGAAACCCAATTCAAAGGAAAGTACTGTAATATAACCACCCAAAAACATGAGAGAAGTAAAAGGTTACAATGAACGATGTACTATTTATACTTTCCATGCATATTCTATACTTCAAAACAATTACTGGTACTGTACAAAACTCATGGAACAGCATTAGAATAAGGTAGAATCTGAATCAGAGAATTCATTTAAACCTTAAAATTTAAGGTTCATGGTTCTGCGGCAAGTAAGTTCTGCAATCTGTCAGGACAAAGCTTTGTTCAGTTCTGCCTGAAGTATGGATACTGTATCTCTCCCTCTCAGTGCGATGCTGCCACGCAGCAAACATCCATTGAAAACCACCCTTAGATACTATGCTGTAAGTATGATCTCATTAATTATTCATTCATTCATTCAGAGCACTTTTGCCCCACTATTGTGTTACGGTAGTAGCCTAACAAATTTCGCAACAGCTTCAAAACTACCCATTGTGGCACTGCCTATCATAGGATTATTTACATCCAAACAGCAAAGTTAATATCCATATGTAAAAAAGCATGAATGAACTAGTATAATGTCACTGGTGATACTAAATTTTGAATTACTAAAATACTGGATACTATCTAATGCCTTGGCTTGGATCCTGGGATAGGTTAAATTAAGGAAGCTCGTGAAAGGAAAACTTCTTATCGCCCTCTCCTCATTTCATCCACCTGTATCCCCTGAAATGCTTCTCCGGAAAGTGAGCGAACCCTGATTAATAATGTGGGATGCAACTGCTAAGGAAGAATCACCCCAAATAGTAAAGACCTCTGTGAATTGCCCATTCCACCTTATTCGGGAAGGATACTTCACCCTTCAGAGATGCATATTTGGAGAGAACAGGTGGGTGCATGAGGGAGGGAGTAATTGGAAACATTCCTTCCATTCAGTTCCTTAAGGTGACTTATCCTAGGATCCAAGACATTATAATCAGGAAAGAAGTTATGATGGCCTACATCAGTAAGATTATATTAATAAATGCTTTGGGGGCTTGGCACAATAGATACTGATCAAAATGAAATCCTATCCCTATGAGGCTGTAAACAATCAATCAATCAATCAATCAATCAATCAATAAATACACACACAATGGGCAAGATCCAACATGCAAGTACAAGCAGCAAGAGAGCTGGCCTCGTCGAACAAGCTACTGTATTTCTGTCATGCAAGCAGGAGCACAAGCGGAAGTAGCGTAACAGAACAAAACAGTATACATACTGTATCACTCACTAGATTCAGCTGTTCCGTGACACTAGGAATGGTGCTCCCCCACAGCAGAATGGCTATTGTGGTAGCTGGCTGCCACAATTGGATCTCATGCTATGGATCAATGCTGCAAAGTATCGTATTCTTTGGGGGCGGGGAGTAATTAGTTTATTTAAAATCCTTATACGTATTCCAGGTTTCACTTTTATTCTTCAGAGCGGCTTACGATAAAGTCTCCCACATTTTATAGAATTGTGGTGTGCTAATAAGGAAGGTATATTAAAAATTCCAACAGAGTACTATCAGAACAAACCCGTGCATAGACGTTGTTTGGGTGCTCAGATGACTGGCTACACTTTATAGAAGCTAAAACCTGTTTATATGTACCTATCATCATCAACCTAAATCACAGAAAATATGGGACTTAAACATTGTTTTTAAACATCTAGACTACGCAGGATTTTAAAAGTCTACACAGCTGCCCAAAGCACCAATTGCCTTCTAAATAGCTCCGGTTCTTTCCAATAGGATAAGGGAAATAAGCAATTCTGTGTTGTGTCTGCCTTACTGAAATCACTGTGATTTTGAAGTGTATTCATCGACGCAGGAATAGATCCATGTTTGCATGTAAGTTTCAATGCTGCAAAACATGAGGTAAGCATGATAGGCATTGATTTGCCAGGCCAGCTCATTGCTAAAAAAGCAAACTATTCCTTTAATACAAACAAGCCCAGCCAGAAGAACTGAATGTTGCCAGACTGCTCTTCATTACAGCCACGTCTGACCAAGCAACCCCAGTTGAAGGGGATTCCAGCAGCTTTCCACAGACAAATAAACAGCAAATACTTACAGGGACAGCCTTGTAGAACTGATTCCTTAATCAACAGTTAAAGCAGCAAATTGGATCTGCCCTATCACAAAAAAAAATTAATTCCAGATTGCAGTTATTGTCTTAAGTACAAGAAGGTTGCCTTGTAAGTTAGGCTGGATAATTTTATTTTAAAAGCATCTCTGAAATTTGTCATCTCATGGGGTCTGCGGTTTTCTCCATCATTATATAACTGTAAACCTCTGGATGTTAAAAATTGGATAATTTCTTTCAGATGGCCCTGGCCTCTGCAGTACTTGGATGAGTGAGAATCAATTAGTTACCAGAAGTAACCAGCAAAGAGTTAAAACAAGACAAAGGCTTGGAAAAGGCATAAGTATTTTTAGTTAAGAACATAAGAAGAGCTTGCTGAAATGTGCCAGTAGCCTATCTAGTCCAGCATCCTGTTCCCACAGTGGCCACCCAGAAGCCTGTGGGAAACTTTCAAGCAGGACCAGAGCACAAGACCCTTCTCCCTTCTTGTGGTTTCCAGCAACAAGTATTCAAAAGCATTACTGCCTCTGACTTGCGGAGGCAGAGCCCAACCACTGTGGCTAGTCACCACTGATAGCTTTGTCCAGTAATATTTTTAAAGCCACCCAAGTTGGTGGTCCTCACTGCCTCTTGTGGCAGTGAGTTCCATAGTTTAACTTTCTTTTGTACAATGTGAAGAAGTAATGTCTTTCATCCACTGTGGATCTTCCAACATTCAGTTTCATTGGATGTCCACGAGTTCTAGTGTTGAGAGAGGGTGAAAAAGTTTTATCTAGTCACTTTCTTCATGCCATGCATAGTTTCATAAACTTCTGTCATGTCTCCTCTTACTTCTCTTTTCTCTAAACTAAAAAGTCCCAGCTTTTCCTCCTAAAGCAGTTGTTCCATCTCCTTGATAGTTAGATTTGTATAGCAGCATTACAATAGCAGCAGTTTTATTTTCCATTCATTCCCTAGTGATCCCTAGCACGGAAGTTGCCTTTTTCACAGCTGCCACAGACTGGGTCAACCCATCAAGCTATCCACTACAATCCCAAGGTCTCATTGCTGGTCAGTTCAGACTCCATGAGAGTATATGTGAAATAATAATAATAATAATAATAATAATAATAATAATAATAATAATAATTGCACCAACATGCATCTCTCTACAGTGAATTGATTTTGCCATTTTACCACTACTCACTCTGTTTGGAAAGGTTCCTTTGGAGCTTTTCACTATCCGTTATTTGTTTTAATGACCATGAACAGTTTAGTATCATCAGCAGACTTGGCCACTTCACTGTTCACCTCTAACTCTAGATGGTTTTTGAACAATCAGGAATGGGGTAGTCTCACTAGCCTTGAGAAGGAACTCCACAACCAGGGTGCTGGCACAGAAAAGGACCTGTAGCCCTGAGAAAAACAGTTCCTTCAAATCTCCACAAGCACGTATCCAATGTGATAAAATTAATCTAACCCTCATTGTGTTCACAGTGTCCTTCACTAGCTATGCCTCCTTTATTCCTGGACATCATTGTACCACTGTGGAAAATGCAGTCTCCCCCTTCTAAGCTGGTGCCAGTACACACCCCACACATTGTTCCTATTTTTACAGGTATCAGTTCTCAAGTGCACTTTAGTTAAAATTAAAAAATTCTCATAAGAAAAGAATGCAAAATTGGACTGCAATTGTAGATCAATGATTTGAAAACTAAACAGCAAGTCCTGAGCATGAAATATCTAAGACATGGACAACTTTTCGAAAACTGACCATTCTGCCTTCTTATCAAATACATGTTTAGGCTTTCAGCTGTTTCAGTTTTTGTGTTCTTTGTTTATGCCAACTTCTGCCAATCGGAACCTGCTTCCAGCCAGGAAAGGCAAAAATAGGTATCCATAAAACTAGGAAAACTCTTTGGCTGCACTAGAATATCCTGTCTCTGCCAAATACAGTGGGGCAGAAAAACCTTAATACAAGTAAGATAGTTTTTTCATATATTAATATTACCCACTGACCATATGAGAAAGCATGTGAATACGTGCTTGAATGCATAAGGTACTGTATTTTTAAAGATGGAAATTACATTTAAAAGGGCAGAGTTAGCAGGTAACAGCAGAGGCCAACAGCACTAAAGTAGAGTTAATGGGAAGCAGGCAATAAAGAGAGGTAGGGTCCTCCACTGTGACCAATAATGCGAAAACCTCACCCCCAAACCAAGTGACGTAATAATACTACAGCAGCACAGACCTCAGCTTATTTATTTTTTAAAGTGCTACAGAAGATCCATATAAGAATGTTTGGGTATCCGAGTAAGAGAATTTTTTGAAAAGCAAAACAATTCCTTTGGGGGGGGGGGAAATGGGGGGGGGGGAAATAGGAAGGTGACAATTCAGGAGAAATGTCATCTGGATTGTCAGGAAGAAGCAAGCAAGCGAGTGGTATTACTATCATGAAAACAGCTATTATAAGCTCTTTTGCGTTTAGTAGGAAAGGGACAAATTAATAAAAAAGAATGTGCTGTACTCATTGCAGTCCTATACATGTTTTCTCAGATGCTCCATGGAGCTCAATGGATTTATCCCTGAATACGTGTGCATAGAACTGCAGCCTTAAGGTTATCATATAGCTCTAACAATGAAGTCTCACGATCAAAACCAAATAAAATGCTGCTAACAAAACAAGGATGTCCCGTGCAGACCCTAAGTGTTTTGTTTTGTTTTGTTTACTTTGAGAATGTAGAAAGGTTCTGCAAATACAATACACTGCTACTCTGCTTCTGGAAATAAAGAAAAGAAAAAAGATGAAGATTCTTACCAAGCCTAT
>NC_139681.1:42393152-42403152 GCF_964106915.1 Podarcis gaigeae | reverse complement strand
ACCAAGAGGAATTAAATATAATTTAATTTCAATGCTGGTGTAAAAAATCTCTCTAGAAACATATGTCTACGATCTGCCTGAAAACTCTGTAACCAGCACAGCAGTTTATTAACTTGCATAACTCATTTATTTGTTCAAAGTAATGATCTTTTGGGAAAGAGATGCTATATTTAGAAACTGCTTGTCAAATTTAATAAATGATGCTTATTGCTGGGTATTTTTTTTTCCTAAAAGCATTTTTTCAAATACATCCTACCTTTCCCTTGAGCTTTCTTCTAGCCAAGGACCAATGCACATACTGTATCTCAGAGGTAAAAGATGACTTCTGTCCACTATCCAGATCAGTGCCCAGTGACCTCAAATTGTTGAGACTAGCACCATGTCCAATTCAATCCCCCACTTGTTTCCTAACCCAATATTTCTTATGTCAAAGTACAAATTGCTTCATTCAGAAAATGGAAATAGATGGAGGGAGCTCACTTTGGCAGCATTTCCAATACCAAATATCAAGAAAGAAACGACATAAGAGATTCCACTAAGAGACCACAGCATCCAAGCATATTGATCTGATTTACAAACCTTTTCTAATGTGAAACAAATGCTGTGGGTGTGAATTCATACTTAACCATAAAAACCCTTGCATTACTCTGTCTCATATTAAATACCACATATAACTCTCAGCAGGTTTTATGTTGTGTTTTACTGTCAGGAATGGTTAAATGCTGGCCTAACATTTTGTTTGGCAATTAGGAAAATTTGTAGTTTAATTTATTAAACCCAAAGAAAACAACTACACAGAATTAATTTCATATCCAGCTATAGCTTGTTCTATTTTCTCACTGATTGTTTATCCATTTTGCTTTACACTGTAAAACAGAAAATCCAATTTTCTACTCAGAACATTGAAGGATAACTTGTGGAAATAAACTGAGATGCTTAAAGGCTAAACCTCTGACTTCTACACACACAAACATGCATATAAAACAAGAGCTAGGATTCCAATGCACCAGGACCATGAAACTAATTCAGTGCACCCAGAAGGACTTTGGATTTCAGCTTCTCTTAGCCACCCCAACCTCATTCCATCCCACACAGAAAAACACTTTTGAAAATGAAGCGACTTTCAAAAACTGAGTGGTATGTGGTGTCTACTGTACAAAGTGGCGAGTGAAGTCAAACATTCTACTGGCCATGCACAAGCTTAGGTATAACTAAAGTAGCACTTTGGACTGCTGCCAAAATCTATGTATAAAGGGACAGTGTAATTTAAAACAAAATGTGATGAATAACAAAGGCAGTTATAAGCTACAATCTGGTATATTTGCTATGCCGTCAAATGATTTTGAGCTAAGCAGTCATCAGTATGTAACTGCTGTTCCCCCCAGTTTAACAGTTAGCACATGATATACTAGTTTGTCGTGTAGTTTCAAAGTGAATGGCAGCTCTTTTCTCTAAAGCCAGACAGATGTGGAAAAACCTATCATGTTAGGCCACATCTGCAGCTACCTTCCTGACACCCTGATGTGGCAGGATAGCAAAGGAATGGCTGAGGGATACTTTCTAAACAAGGAATAGGAATAAGAGTGGAACGAGGCAAACCAAAACAACATTGCTCCAGAAAGTATGCAGATTACGGCACCTCAAGCAGGAGATGGATGATAAGTTTCTTCAGTGTGCTGAAGTTAGTTGTGAGATAACACTGCAGAACGCAGCTCATTTCTCATATCACCTTCAATGCTCCAGAAAAACTATTGTCCACTTAAATAAACTGCAAAGCCTGTTTGACCAGAGGTATTGGTAGAACAAAAGAAATCGGGGGGGGGGGGGGAGATGGGACATGAATTGATACCTCTAACATATCACTTTCAACTCTCTTAAAAATTATATCATACCAGCTATAATGTATCTCCGCAGTTTGGGTCCTCAACCTTAGAGATGCAGTATGGTTCACATCTTGCAGAAGCCACTGTGTGCATGTCCTGAAAGCTCAATTACACTATCAAGCAAATCATAAGGGATAGCTCTTGCTGGACTCTACCACTTCAGATAGCTGATAAGGAATCGGATGTTAAAATTATTTAACAAAATGAAGAAATACCAAAGCTTGGGCTTTTCCCTGTCATGCGAACTTTCAGTTTTCTCTCACATCGACTTTTATTTTGAAAATGCCCCCTTTTAAGGAGTTGGTTTTCAAAAAATTTACAGCTTTGCACTTGCATTTCAATCCTACAACCATTATACTGGAAAAACTCACAGCACATTCAAATTGAGGATTCCGAGTCAATATTGATATAAGCTGCAGCAAATTTCTGGGTTGGATCCAGGTATAGCCATGTTTGGAGTGGGACTTACGTTAGTCATGTATAATTGAAGTCTCATTGATTTCAATGGCTCTGCTCTAAGGATCACTAAGTTTGATTCTAGTCTGACAATAAATCTGCAACACTTTCCATGATCTTAGCTACAATTTTCCACCTTCCGAAATCTTGAAAATGATCGCAGTTGTCTCCATGTGCCCTCTTTTAGATCACAAGTTCATGACCATGGGGAGGGAAATTGGGAGACTGTCATAATACAAATATCATCTAATACATTTGTATCGTGTCTTCCCATCCAATGCATTCTTGAGGTGCCTAACAATCATAGAACTTTGACAAAAATGCAGCAATAAAATAATCAAATATTTGAATTGGATGAGATTCTTCTTCTTCTTTCAATTAATTTCATAAATCTCAAAACATCTATGTTAATTTCTAATGGAAATAACAATCCAGTGTGGATTGTGGGCATTCCTGAGAATTTGCCAATATCAAAGCCGATTCAGTTTTACTGGTGGCTATTTAAAACAAAAGGCAATCAACCTATTTACCGTGATATAACAACAGCTTGGCTACCTATCAGAGTATGACTTGGATTAAGTGAGGGGGGAGGGTTAAGAAGGTGTGTTAATATGCAAGAACTTCATGAACTTCATTTAATTGAACTTAACATTTGAACAGGGATAAGTTCCCAAGGCAAAAGTAGGGTGAATGCATCTTGCTGATGCATTTATCTATATTCTGCATATGTGGTTAAATCAATCTACACCACGTTCCCATGATTCTAACACTGAAAGCCTCTTTTGCAACAATTTCACTAACATATAGATTAATTACTACCTGAATGTCATTTTAATGCTCTTCAGAAGCGGTCACGGAGTGACAATATTGCCTGGTTATGCATTTACCAAGGATTTTTTTGGGTATCTGAACTCAACTGACTCCCATATCTATATCCAACAGTGCTCAAAGTCCTTTATTGTTAAGTCCAGAGATATTCTGGTGGGTTCAAGGCTGCTAATAGGCTTTCCCAACCCCCAAAGTATTGTTTCTATCAAAATAGTTTCTTTCAAGCTACAGAGAGAGAGAGAGAGAGAGAGAGAGAGAGAGAGAGAGAGAGAGAAGGCTGTCTCGGTAAAAGAACTGTTCTTTCTCACCAGATGTGTAACCGTGTTTCGTCTTTCACTATAGACAAGCTGGAGCCGACTTCTTCCGCTATCCAGGCCCGTGCTACATGTCTTACAACAACACAAATGTAAGCTTCTTCCTTTCCACACATGTTAAACTCATTTCCTAACTATTGGGAGAACATAACACTATCCTTACTGCTGTTGTCAGATGATTCTGTTTATTTTATATACTCATAGCACCACAAGCAGATGATGACTGGCTCTTGGTTGCTTTGGTGGCTGTGAAATGTTTAGGGGCAAATGCTTTGTTTTCTTTTAAGAGTGTGTGTGTGTGTGTGTGTGTGTGTGTGTGTGTGAGAGAGAGAGAGAGAGAGAGAGAGAGAGAGACCAGCAGTATAAACGTAAATTGTATCTTCTAAGAACAGCAAGCATTTGTGTGTGCAGCACACATATCTGCACACACATACACCCATGTATGGCACATAAATACTCAGAGACTGAGTTAGCTTTCCACAAACTCCAACTCACTAGAGTGTGCAAACTGTATAAAACATACTAGTTTCCCATTTAATACAGGATGGTTATAATTTAACATTTTTATTCCTCTTCTCTAAGAGAAAGAGGTAGTACTTCGTTAACAGAAGATGGGAGCCATAACCATATATAGGGGACCCTATATATTTAATCAATCAGGTGGTTTAACAAAAAAGGCAAATAATTTCACATAAAATTTTAACTATCTGAAGCCAGTTTACAAAGCATATATGTGAATCTCCATGCCTGTAAAATTATCCACCTTTGGTTCTTTTCCAAATTGAGGCCATTTCTTTATTTTCAAAACATTAATAATTCCAGTGCAATATATACGGTCTTTTTTTAAATGATCTTGACCACATACATTTTTGTAAGATTTGCTATTAAGATAAACAAACAAGAAGAGCTTGTATTCTGGAAGCCTGACCGAGGTGAATGGTTTTCATTTTCTTAGTGTGTAAGCTCTGGAAGCTTTGCCAAGTACAGGTTAAGCTCCCTGAGTTTTCACTTCCTGTAGCCCTGCTTGTCAATCACTTCCTGGCATCTGCAGTGACAATTTCCATCCTTAGAGCTTGGAATTTCCATCTCCTCCAAACATGTCTCCCAGTGCCACACTTAACCCCTTGGGTTCCCATGTCTAATAAATTATTCACCATCTTTGCAAAAGTAACTGGACACTGTTGCATCTATGTTGATTGTAAACAAAATATATCCTTTCCCCAAATATATTTATTTTAGATTTTTATGCATAATAGAGATTTTAATTTTGATCCCCTTTCTTAATAATGTTATAATTTTGTTACTGGAAATGTTTCATTGCAACAGCTTATCCTTTAATTGGTTCACGAGTTGTTGTTGTTTTTTATTTCTATTCATAGATAATATTTACTTCCTGTATGCATGTGTACCAGAACTCTGTGCTTAAAAGATTTTTCCATAACCTAATCCAATTCATCAAAGGCATCCTAACAAAATTACAGGCTCTGGCAGTATCTTTGCCTTTCACCTGATAAGGCTCTAACAGAAGCAGTGGATGGTTTGTATCAGGATACTTCTTGTAAAATAGTTTTTGACAGCTTTGCTTAAATCCCTTCCCCCATTTTTCCTTTCTCACACAAACACACTACTTTATTATTCTTTTGCAAACTACTTCTACTGAATGCAATACCGCAATACAAACATATTTTGCTCCATTGGGGAAAAAAAGTACGGTAAAATGAGAGAACTACGTGCAAAACCCCATGTCTAACACATTAAGTAGTAATTTAAGAACTATTTCAAACAATGCATATGAGTGCATCCTTTGACAACTATAATAGGTAATTTACAGCACAGCAATCCTATGCATGTTTACTCAGAACTAAGCCTCAATGGCTGCGATGAGGCTTACTTCCAGGCAAGTGAAGATAGGATTGCAGCCTTAATTAACTGTGGTTTTAAGAAGTGGTTACTATTACATATCATGACTGAATACTGTTGAACTGTAATCTCTTGGAACACTTCCTGATAATCTTTCCTCATTCTCTTTTCGCACTATAGAGCATTTTCTCTCTCCCCCCCCCCACTTGCGCTGCATAATGGGCTCCATAATACTACCAAGACATGTCCTTCCTATCCCCCTTTTTCTGTTTGCCCAACAACCAATCTTCTATTTCCCAGGTACCCCAACTTTTCTCCTTCCCATTACATTCACTTATGTCTATATACTTGCATTTCTATAACCACCCCTTTTCTGTTTTCACACCACATGGAACTCTAAAAGTCCACATCTGTCACTTACCACCCTTTAAATTTCCCCAACCCCACAGGGTACACCTCCATATCTGACGTACCCAGCAGTTTCTCACCTCTCAGGTGTTGCTCTTACTCCCCCCCCCCCCTGCTTTCTACAATGTTCTCTCTGTTTAAATATAGATCTGCTACCCTCTTTTTTTACATTTCCCACACCACAGATATTTTCACACCCCTTTCTCTCAGTTATACCCCTTTCTCCTGTCTTCTTCACCCCCTTGTTTCCACCCACCTCCAATGCCTTATCTCTAGGCCTCCTTGCTGACTTTGGCACAACAGAACACAAGGCTTTCCCAGCAGTCTAAGGAGTGATGGAGCAGACTTACTTCAGGCATTACGTTGTGCAGATCTGATTTCAACAAAGAAAGAAAATTTGCAGCATAATGACTTGGAACATTTCTTCTAAAGTACTGAGTTCATTATTGCCAAGTTAAATAGTTTTACATATGCAGCTCATTTTTGCGACTTCATAGTCCATATATTGAACAAGGTTTTCACATAACACACATGCATTAAAATCTATGGTAGTTTCACCATTGACTTCAGATGGATGTTAATTGCAACCTTATCATGTGAAGCTCTCCTGGATATATAGCTATAGCTATAGATAGATATGGTGTATCTTTATCTCAAGAATACTAGGATAATCTATTTGCTTACAAACTATCCAAAAGAACACCTTGACATGTGCACCTGTGCACTTAGTGCACCTAGAAGTAAAAACTGACTGCTCTCCACTCACAGCCATCTCTGATAGATTACAATGATGTAGTCTATGTCAATCATCTATAGCAACATAAAATACTGTTCTCCCACAAATCTAACAACTTTAGAAATATACTTTTGACTACATGACACATTAAATGCGCAAAGAAAAAAAAATTCCTAGGCCTATTCTGCAGTAATTAAATGCACTCCTTAAAGAAAACTAAGAATGAACATTTTATAATAAACTGCACTGTTTTCATTGCATTATGCAGATTAAATGACAACTTGTCATTTAAGAAGTTAATAAACAGACAACGCTTTGCAGGTTATCCAAATGCTACTGAATAGACAACCTTGGATCCCTAAATGATGTGTAATTAAAATTATTTTAAAAATCCTCCTTGACAGGCCAGGGCTTAGCCAAAATGTAAATGACATTAAAGAAGACAATGAATTTAATTTTATTTAATGTCCCTTTTTGCAGATCCTCATTTACATAGCATTTTTAACAAAAGCGTTGACCTTATAAATGCTGGCATTTGTACAGCTTCTGCAGAGTTGGATTTAATCATGCTTTCACAAAGCCATAAGGGAAAAGCTTTAAGTTCTCTGGTTGGATATGGAGTAGGAATGAAAACATTGGGACTGGTCAAATGTTTATCCTCCTTGCTTCTGAAAACAACCTGACAAGAAGATGTAAAGGTCTAGGGAATAACCCATTGCTGTTTGTAAGGCTTGGTAATAATCATACATAATCGTTTGGAAATATAGCTAATAAAAAATATAATGAGTGTTCAGCAAAATCGGCATTAGGCCCAAATTACATGATATTAATACTTGAACAGGTGCAGAAAGGCTCTTTAAATGAGGTAAATGAATAAAATGTCCCAGAGCACAACTGTGTGCACTGACAAAAAGTCAATCACATGAATAATTCAGTGACTAGGACTGCCAGCAAAGGTCAGCTTTCTTTGACCTTTGTGACAGGAAGTGAAAGGAAACACTGTTGACTAAAAAAAAAAAAACACCACCTCCAATCAGTCTGCAGCTACCATTCTACAATTACTTTGAAGGAACAAACTTTAGCTACAAGTAAAATAAAGCTATTTCTTGGAAATCTAAAGCATGAAACAAAACTTGATAATTTCATCAGCTTTCTGAAAGATATATAAACTATTAAGCTTTCCCTCACACTGAAATGGGAATGAAGACAATACAAAGTTACATAGTGACTATGAAAGGTTAACTACAGAGGGGCATTTTTTTCTCTGCAAACAATGTCAATTATGTATAAAATCTGAGGTCAGCTGAAAAGTATTTTAAGAGCCCACAGGGTTGGAAGTTTGTAGCAGCTGTTAAATATGACAAAATTTCTTCTCCCCCCCACCACCCTCAAAAAACTAAAGCTATTCCAAACTCTGTATGAAAGAAAATGGGATAAACAGATGTCTGGCTTTTGTACAGAAAAGTAGAACACACTAGGAATTATAAGTCTTCTAAACTCTATAGAATAATGCCAGATTTATTGGGGAGGGAGAGTATTTACTACCCACAGAGATGCCAACTAACAGTACGACTGTGATAGTACCATCTGGAAAAATGATGCCAAGCATGCTCTCAGCAATAGTTTGCAAGCTCATTCCGTGTGCACAGGCAGATCTGCCATTGTTTTACCAGCAAGTTGCTTCTTAATGTTGTGATAGTAATGTAACCCTGACTTCCCATGTTCTTTCGCAATCAGTCTCTTCAGTTTTCAACAGTTGGACACTGTTATATATTCTAGCCAAACAAGGAAAGGAAAAGTCAAAAGGATGTCTTTTACCAGGAATTTCCATACCTTCCAATAAAATATTATGATGGCAGAAAAGAATTATTTTAGCACACAGTGTGGTTTTGGTTTAGCAGTTATAGCGGCATCCTGTAATCATTTACAGCCATTGGAATGTATGGGTGAAATAGGATAGATTTATCTCTTCATAGTTGTGATATGTAGACAATGGGTGTTCCTAATGAGGAACATCTGCTTTTGTGCTTTCCCAGAAAACATTATTCCACTATGAAAATGATACTCTCATCCTTTTCAGCAGTTCTACATAAAAAATATAGGTCTTTTCTTTTATTTGACTTTCTTTGGGGCAGCCTAATTTCCCATGGACACTTTTTTTTTTTTTTTGCTAGGCATCCTTTGGCTACAATTACTTTATAGTATTCTTTTGTGCATAGTATCCATTACAGGGATGACATTTTTAAAAATAGACAAAACATTGTCCAAAATAAATTATCAGAACTACAACTACTTTTTAAGAAACGTGTTCAAGAGGGTTGGGAAATCTAGCTAAAATATAAAAAACATTCCTATGAGGGGAAAGACTTATAAAATAAGTAGTTTGTACTGTGTGAAATTTTACACCCTTACATAAAAAAGTTGAAACTATTTTAACTTGCTACTATGCAAAATCATTATTTTATTTGAAAATTTGTAATGGTGCCTAACTGATCATCTCTATATCATACAGCTATTTCACAATTTCATTGATTCCACTGCAAAATAAATTCTAAGTTATCAAAAATAGGCTTATCTTTTCCCCAGAACAAATGCATGGCCAAATATCACAATACCCATTTGAAATACGGGTTGATATCCTTAAGAGTTCAAATGTTCCTGGTCAAAACCTGGTATATGTATCCAAATGCCAAAAAGATCTAGTAAAGTATATGGTATCTAATTTTTAAGCCAAGTGCTAACACTTCATGTGAGGAGCTGTAAACTGACCCACAAATTTAACTACAGTAGACTATTTTATTCTGCGATGCTAAAGAGGATATACAGCCTAGAAATTGTGCTCTGCCATCAGCAAATTTAAGTGATAAACTAGGAACACATGCGTCAATCCAAAACAAATTATTATTAGAAATCCGAAATGCAATTTGATACTCCCCAAAGACTATACCAATCTTATGATTCCTTCTATCAAAATATATTTTCCTCTTATAACATTGCTGAAGTAATTTTTATGTAAGCATTAAATGCAGCACTTTTTAAAATGTACGTCAAAGTACTGAGAGTGCAATAACAACAATTCCTAGTGCAGCAGAGTATGCAGCGAAGTGCTAATAGAAGGTTGTCATTATAAATGACAACTCTTTTAAGAAGGCTAAAATATACATTTTTTACATTATGCAAAAACAGGCCTTACCTTTACATTTCTTAATGTAGGAGGTGATTAAAATTCCTATAAAATTGCCATATCTTCAAATTTAGAAGCACAGCAGATTTTTCATCAATAATTAAGATCTCAAAAGCATTTGTGCAAAGCGTAAATGGAGTTTCAATCTTCTTTATTCAAATAAACATGGTAAACCCATTACCCAAGTGCTTTTTTATCCTCTCATGCTTCTAGAATATCAAATTATAACATGTTTGGGATAGATATAGGGAAGTATAAAAGCAATGATATTGTGTCGTTGACTATTTAGATTTAGTTCCCAAATAATACACGCACACACAGTTGTTCAAGT
>NC_139681.1:42378152-42388152 GCF_964106915.1 Podarcis gaigeae | reverse complement strand
TTGCTTTTTGTTGGGGCTTTTTTCCAATTTACCTTTTTAAAAGCTGTGTCAGAAAAAGCTGCAAATAAAAAAAAATGTAATATATAAAAAAACAATTTTGTGGTAACATGTTATTCCAATTAGAAGCATTAGCGCAATACTTTATACACCCCCTGGGGTTTGGATTAACAAGCAGCACCAAAAGAAACATTATTCCTTACCTAAAAGCACAAAGCTTTGCCTTAGTTTTTGGACTCAAGGAAAGTGCCGTTTGGACAGCACTGGTTTCCAAAAGTTTCAGTTACAAGATTATTAACTCTCAAGTCTTTGCACTCAGACCTTAGAACATTCTCAACGGTTAAAGAATACAGCCTGCCAATTTTATTTTATTGTATTTTTGTTAAGTTTGGAGCTTGTTACCTGCTCATTAGAAGGGCTTTATGGCTATTGCTCATGCAGGGATCATGATCCAAGCCTGTTCTTTTTCCAAAAAAGCACTAAGTTCATTGCATCATTTAAAGGACAAGGGTGGTATATTAATTAGAAGCAGCAACCTAAAGATGGGACGCCACAACACTTTTTGTGGTCATGTCAATGCCAATGCTTTTCAACGGCTCCAACCTAAGAGCAGCGTGATAGGTGAAACCAGATGGACTGGATGCAAAGGACTGAGTCTTTTATAGGAGAAAGAGGGGTTCCCCAGTCACTGAGGCTGTGGCCCTTTCTTATATATTTTATGAGGCATTCTTTCCCAAACAGCGTCCCTTACAGCGGGTTACGGCGCATTTTGAATTAGGTACGAAAGCGGCTATTTCCCTCCGTCTCCCACAACACACACACACACACACACTTTTCCTGATCAAAACAAGAAGTGTCTAGCCGCCTTGAGGAATCCCAGAAGCATGCACAACAATATGGTTATTATCGGCCTGATATTTGGGGAAGAAAGTGCTAATGGGCAATCTGGTGTTTATTTTGAAACTGCTAACAATGATTTTTCTTGGGTAAAAAAGGCAAGTGTGTCTGGGCACACGGTTGAGTGGGTTTTGAGCAGAGGCTCTAACAGATGGTGTGGAGCTATAGGTGCGCTTTCTCTCTCCCGCGCGCGCTCTGTCTCTCTCTCTCGCCCCCCTCCGCTCTCCAGACTTAGGGGAACCGTCGTGCCTGACCGGACTGTGAGCAGCAGCAGGAGGAGGAGGAGCGGCGGCGGCAGCAGCCTGGCTGCACCAGGCAGCTCATGGAAAGGCTTTTCCGCTTTCTACCCGCTCCTGCCCCTCCCCCAGCCCAGCCTCCCCTGGAGAATGAGAGAGACACACAGAGCGAGCGGGGAGAGAGAGAGAGCTCTCGGCGCGCGCTGCTTTTTGCCTCGCAGGCTCCCCTGGAGAGCTTTCCCGCGCGCGCCGGCTTCCCTTCGCCCAAACAAGCGCCGCGTTCAAGGCTCCTTCCTCGAGAAGGCCGCAGCCGAGCTGTGCGTTTCCACAAGCCCCTACCACCTCGCACAGAAATCGGTGCTTTCCTCTCTCTCTCTCTCTCTCTCTCCCTGCCTCGCCTGCTTTGCCTCAACGCCCCCCCTCCCGCTTTTTCCCCTTCACACAGCCTGGGCCTCAGCCGTCTGTGCTCCATGAGGTCACTTGCTTCCATTCCCATTACTGCGGGCTCTCTTTCTTTTTTTTTTTTCCTCCTTTTGCAAAGGGGGCTGTGTGAGGTGGGAGAAAAAAAAGGAGGGGAGGAGGTTGGAAGAAGAACCGCTCGAGGCACACGAATACATGTAATTTCCAGGCCCCGCCATTCACCGCCTCGGCCACCACTCCTTCCCCAACACCAAGTGTGGGGAAGGCAGGCATCTCTTCTTTCTCCCCCCCCCCACCTACCTACTGCGTTTGCTACCCACTTTGAGCCACTTTTTTGCTTGTTGACAAGGCCACGGTGGGTAGCTTGCGCGTGTCCTTTTTCCCAAGGAAAGCCTGCAAAAGTCCTCGTCACTGAAGCGGGGACATGGCCTAGTTTCCCCCAAGTTGTCTAAAGCAGGTACCAGTGTGGAGAAGCCTGAAGAAATATATGACACCGCAGACATAACAAGCAGTCAGTGGCTGCGAATGTTTGTTGTTGCAGCACGCCATATAACTTCTGGTGATTGTTACTTCGCCTCTGATGAATCCGCGTATTTAGATGTGATTTATTTTTTATTTTGTAGCACCAACAGAAATCCATAAACTGTCGGTTCAGCGCCATTGACTCTTTGATCAGTTACTGGGCTATCTCTCCCCCTCTCCCTCTTTCCTCCCCGTCAGCGAAGAGAGATTAAAAGCCTGTATTTTCAGCACTGGTGCTACTGCAAAGATCCGTAGCTTCAATTACCAATAAAAGTGTGCTTGAAAATGTTAGCCTCTTTCCTTTCTCTCTCCCTCCCTCTCTCTCTATTCAAGAGCATCAAAACTTGCAGAGCTGCCTATAGTACCCTCTTAATTAGCCTACAGCGATTTCCGAAAACATTTAGCTGCTATGTACAAAGGAAATAAAAAGTCATTGTCAACTCGAGAGCGCTCCAGAGTTTAAAAGGGTGCCTCTCTGTAACCTATTGAAATAATTATTGGAGGGCACAACGCCTCCGTCTTTGTCAGAGGACTGGGGTTTGCCTGTCAGGTTGGGTTTTCTCCAAAAGAGCACCATTCATTTAACTGCGGAGGGCATTTAAATCTAACCCTATTTTTGTCAAGATCGCTATAAACTTTCTGGTGAGGAGGAGAAAGGAGAGACTTCTTGGAAGCTTAACCGAGCTGGAATTGTGTCCTAGGCCACATATTCCCAAAGCCCTGCCCTTTGTTTTTGATACCTTTTACATTTATTTATTTTTTCTTATTATTTTTCAAATGATGCCAGAGAAAGCAAGTTTCTCTCCGTGCACCATTGCAGGGAGAGACAAAAAATGCACTGGGCATTTATTTACAGTACTAAACACCCCCGGAATTCTCTATTTTCTGAGGGGCACAAGTTCCCCTCGTTTACATGTGTGGAAACATCTTTTTTTCTGAAAAAAACCGGGAAAGCAGCAAATGACTCTCTCGGGAAAATAAAAGAAGATTTAAAAGTTGAGCCATCCAGTAGCTAACAGGCAGCTTTTGGCATGGGGGGGGGGACAGTTCCTTGCCTTTAATTGCCTTGGAGGAGTCCTGATAACACTGTACTTATCCTCGAGAAAGTTGGCCAAGACAGGTTAAATAATTTAATAAGGACCTGCTTGTAATTATGTTATTTACAAGGGATGACAGAGGTTTGAGAAAGAAACAGGAGCTGATCTCAGGGAAAATGGACGGGTTTGGGTGACCCCTGGAGCACAGAGCTTGAATTATGGAGATGGGGGACTGCGAGGTGAATCCGGACTAGTGGAGAACAAGATGACTTTTCACCTCAACACATTTAACTTTTACATCCCAAATAAACGTCTCGCGAGACTAAATCATCCCATTTGAAAAAGAAAAAGAGAGGGCAGAGGAGAGGAGGAGGGAAGGAAAGCTGCTTCCTTCGATTCCAGCGCGTCCGGATTAAGAGACAATTTCCCTTTTTGTCATCGGTCTTAACAAAATTAATCCCCCAGGTTGTTTTAAAATAAAATTGAGGGAACACTGGAGCAGTTGCCCGCCCCGGTCACTTCTTCTTTCCCTGATATCAAGCAGATGGAAATCTGGCATTAAAGGGCAGCGCATTCATAACAGCTTCCTGATAGTAACAGTAATAATAATAAAACTAGTTTGCTTTCGAAGTATTTGTCAACCGTATGGGAATTTAGCTAACATGTCAAGGGGGCTCGGGGAAGGATAGGCGTGCCATCAAGAGCCAAGGAGAGTCCCATTCCCTCGGAGGTGGGAGTCAGACACAAACTCAGCAGCTCACACAACTCTTAAAAAAGCTTAAACTTTCTCACCTGTTTGGTCATGGAATCTATTAGCCGAACGTACAAATCCTGTTCCGTTCTAACTCCTGCGTATGGGGGAGGAAAAGCAAAAACAAAACGAGAGACCCATTTATTGTCAGAAACGAAGTGCGTGGTGAGCAAGGCAAAGCTACACAGATAACACAATGGCTACACGAAGACACTCAGCTGGACGCTGGGTGCAATAAAAACGCATGTGAGAGAGGGAGATTCAAATACAGTAAAAATAATCTAGTCTGCAGGTTGTCGCTGCCTAGCATGTATGGCCACAGAAACATGAGACAGTTGCCTTGACTGAGATAACTGAAGTATGCATGTTTCACCAAAGTGGCCTGCGTTATTATAAAGTAACCCCCCCACCCCACCCCAAAGACAACACAAGAAATAAAGGTTGATTGCTCGGGTTTCCGATCCCTATTTCCCTTTGTCAATATTTGCCATCCAACTTCCTGATTCTTTTGGTGTGGAATCATGTACATCTGGCATGATGGAGCTAGGCAGTCACAAGAATTAACATTAATTTGCGAAGCTGGGTTTGGATCTCTTAAAAGTGATGTTGTGCTGGAGCAGATATTGATTTGGGGCATTTCGCTTGTTTGTGTGTTTGTGTGTGTTTGTTTTAACTTTCTACTTCAAGACCAGCCGGTTAATCATGTAAAGTACCATTGACTTATTGATCGCTTATGTTTTGTTTTCCTTCTATGCCATAAGAAGAGTCGTGTTCACAGTCATGTAATTTTAATCTCAAAATCTTTATATCCTTTGTTTGTTTTTTTGTTTAAAGTGCTCCTGAAAGAGGGTAGCAATTTTCGTGCATATACAGGTAAAACAACAACAACAACAAGGATGCAGCGAGGAATAAAAACTTACCATTACTGTACAATAACTGGAGTTTATAGTGAATTCCATTGTTAGTTTTTTCATTGTTTGGCTCCTGCAAGTAATGATAAATAATTGCTTTTAATTGGTTTGTGTGATTTTGTTTTAAAAATGCCGTAGCTGGACTCCAGCTGCCTATAGGATCAGATTGCTCCAGCAGCAGCAGCTTCCCATTAGAGTGTTTTGTTTTGTTTATCTATCTTTGTGACAGACAAGCTTTGTTTGGGGCCCCTTAAAAATGGACTTCTGGCTGCTGAAATATGCCGGTTAGGTTAAGGGAACTTTGCAAACCAGTTTTAGGTGCCAATCCCTGGCATCAGAACTTGGGACACTACACGTGGTTCGGATGCCTCTAGAGTCCCGTTAGAACTGCTACTGTCTAGGCAAGGCGAATGTTATATTTAATCGTCGGGATCCGACTTATATCACATTATTATTATTTTATTATTTTGCTATTAGTACTATTTTAAATGATGGGCCGGGGGCGGGGAGGGAAGGTTGCATTTTTTAATTAAAAACTTACTTTCTCTTTTTCCACAAAGTCCACAAAAGCAGTCCTTTCAATCTCCACTGGCTGCCCCTGCCTGTCGTACAGAGCTAAGACGAAGTGGAAAAAATTGGATTTTCTGAGATTGGAAGGCGGCTGTTTCTCGAAATGTGCCCGAGCCAACCCCACACCGCTGCGGGGAGAAAAAAACAAGATAATTTCTGGGTGAGAGAACCGGAGGCACCGGAGAAGCAAGAGAGCGCAGGGACTTGGGGGTGCGCGGGCGTGGGGAGGGTGGGATGGACGGGTTCAGATATGTAGACAGATGGGTAGATGGGGAGATATCACAAAAGAACACACACACATTGGGAGATTGTGGAAATTACTTCTGGGGGGGGCGTTGGGGGAGAAAGGAGAATTTCTGGATTTGTCACTATCGCCGTAATATGATGTAATGAGCAGGGAGAGAGCATGAGAGAGGCAGGCATGTGGGATTGGGGGGGGGGGGGAGAGAGAAGGAGAAGAAGCAGCAGAAAGAGAGAGAGAGGGAGACATTGAAGCGGAGTTCAGGGAGATTGTAATTGATATGGAGCATCGAGGGCGATTTACGGCCGGGATACGAAGCGCCAGAGAGAGGCGAGAGGGAGAACGGGGATCATTTGGCACACGTACCTTTGCGCGGCTGTGTTAGCATCCACAACCCCAGCTGTATGCATCCATGATCGGACTGGGTTCATTCCACTACCCAGCGGTTCTTCTTTCATGGTCGTCCCACCTCGTGGTATATTTTCCTGAATCCCAAACATTAAAACAATTTGGGGGCAAAACCAGCTCTGAACCAAAAGGGGCTAAAAATAATAAAAAATAAAAAATTGTGGGAAATGTCAGATAAAGGGGGTGGGGGGTCGTAGCTGATGGCTGTTGTTTTCTTTCTCTCGTGGCGGTGGTGGGGTTTGTTTTGTTTTGTTTTTTTCTTCCTTTCTCCTCTCCCCCCCTCTCTCTCTTTCGCTCGCTCGCCTCTTTCTCTCCCGGTCTCCCACTCTCCTTGGCGAGCGGAATAGAAGAGATGACTTTACTCCCCGCGATCAGTAGGAGGAAAGCCCAGTTCAAGTCGTCTTTCCGTCTTCAATCTGTCCTGTATTGGCACGGCATAAACAATATACTGAGCAGTTCTACTTGGATGGCGTTCCAGTTTGGAGGTTTAAAAAAAGAAGAAGAAAGAAAGAAACCAACAACACACACCAAAAAACACACAAAAAAACCGGAGAGGTTGAAACAGAGGTGGGGGGAGAGAGGGAAAAAAATGAAGTTTTTTGTTGTTGTTGCTTTTTTAAAAAAAGTAGGAAATACAGCCGCCGGTATTGCGAGGTTGCCTTTGTTTTTTCCCCCCTTTCTTTCTTTTCTTTCTCTCGTTCTTTCTTTAACAAATAAATAATTTTTGTTGTTTGTTTGCCGAGGCTTCTCAACGTGGTGTCATCCCTAGTAAAACAGCATCAAAAAACCTTCAGGACACTGCTGAATCGACCACTTCTGGCAAGGCTCTCCTGCTCCAAAAGACAAATAAACGAAAAAATGATTACCATGGAGGTGTTCCTGGACACAGGAGAGCTCGATGAGGGGCCTTTAGCGTCTTGCAGAATGGATGGGAAGCGTACAAAACTCAGCCCTCCATCCCCTAGGAATGGAACCTTTCCCGGGAGCCAAAACTCTAAACCCCCGGGAACGGCGCTGTCAGATTCTGACGTGCGGGAGGCGGGGCCAACACCATATATGGGGGCAGAACAAATCCTCCCTTTAGCCGAGAGCTCCACAGCTTGTTTAGTTCTGACTGACTGCTGCAGCCTCCGAGTGCAGCGCCACGCTGCCCCCCTCCCTTATAACGCAAGCGTTAGGGTGGGCTTTTTATTTTATACATACATATATATATATAATAATATATATGCATGCAACACACACGCGCGCCGGCAGCCAATGAAATTAGAATATATATATATATATTAATAAAAAGGGTGTGGGGGGGAGAGTCGCAGCACAGGGACAGCTGGAGCGCCTCGCAATTTGCAAAGAATCACGATAGTTAAAAGACTAGCACGCCTCAATATAAACAGAGAGCGGTGCTGGATGTTAAACACAAAACCTATGCGCACACACACACAAAAATGCACGCTGAAAGGGGGAGAGAAGAAACGGGAGAGAAGGTGCGTGGGATGTAGGCTAAAGCCATCAGCGTGTAGGTGGCCAGGATCCTTCCTTCCCAACCCCTACACACACACACACACACACACACACACAGGCTGTCTCTTACAGCAATCTTTGGGGGTGAACCGGGGAAGAAAGGGCCGTTCCGACAAGGTTCCGTGCGTTCTGGAAAGTGAATTGGCCAGGCTGCTTGACTTGGCTGCATTAAAATACACACACGCACACACACGCACGCGCGCGCAGACACACACACACACGGTCTCTGGTTTAATTTTACGAGTCAAGCCCTGGAACGATTACAGGTGGTCTGCAAACTGCGCACAGGGTGATTAGTGCGTGTTGACCAACTGCAACGAAGCCCCGTTACGTTTGGGTAAAGGGCAACTCTTCGCCGGGTCCGCAGGGGCGCAGGCATGAAATGCAAACTTTCTAATAATATTCGTGGGGAAGGTGAACGCCGCCCAGAACAATAGCCGAGCCCGCCCATCCCCCCCTCCAAAAGCACGTCCTGTTTTCTAATCCGCTCCTATTTTTATTTGTATTTCTTTAAAAAAACACAAGAAACAAAAGCCTCCAAAGTTACGCTCCTACTGATGAGGAGCACAGAAGAAAAGAAACCCGCGCGGCGCTCTTTAGAATCCCAATCAATGCCTGGCAGTGCTTTCCAAGTGACGCGGTTTTTTTCCTCGCGTTTGCCTTTTAGCTCTTTTCCGGTAACAGGTTAGGAAAGGCAGATCACAGCATCTTTGAAACTTGGGTTTCGAGGAATCGTTAGAGCTGTGTGCGTGTATTTTTTTGTGTGTGTTCAGAGAGGTAAAGGCAATGGGGAGATGAGCACTCAAAAGTGCTAGAACTGTAGGATTATTGGAGTTAAGAGTGAAATGGCTAATTACTTGTGAGATGGGAGACACACCACTGACAGCACGAGGTGAATTATTCCTGGAAAGAAAGGGGGGGAGAAAGAGATAGGGCGCAGGGTTTTCAAAAGGGCAGTTGCTTTTTCGCAAGGAGGAGACCTTGGGTATACTATAGACAAAGGGGTGTCCCGGATACTCTTCTGCAGAGACGCAGCAGATCCCCTCCTCCGTCCCCCCCACCCCGTTTGATTGTGTGTGTACATATGAGCCCAACAAGGGTATTGAATATATATATATAAACCTCCCCCCATCTTGGGTGGGTTAGGACTTCCTTTTATGTGAATTGGCAGGGGTATGTACGTTAATATTTTAATTAATCGCTGAAAATCGAAGTCCGATTTGTGTTACCAAGGGACCCCCGATCCCTCCTCAAAGGGTGAGGGGGGGTGCGCGGAAATATGTGTTAGAAAGCAATCTATTTTGCTGGTGTTGGGGGTTAATGACTATTGCTAAAGATAAGTGAATTATCAAAGCTGTTGCTCTACCCGATCTCAAAATCCATTACATTGCTGGCCGTCTAATTAAATACGTAAGTATAATAAAATCATATTTTATGACTATTTGAGGGTAATGAGATTAGTCTTTAGAAGCGATCGCCACATATTAAAGATGCCACTGTCTATAGAATGTTAATAACCTTAAATCAAAGTGTATAGAAACTATTCACGATAAATTAAAGGGGGGATCCTGACTCCATAATAATAATCAGTGGGTACCGTGGGGTAGATTGAAAGATGTCACACCTCTTCTGAACTAGATTTGCAAGGAGAACTAAAGTTACAAAACAAGTTGGGGGGGGGGGAGAGAAAAATAAATGTCTCATTTTCTTTTTCAGTCTCCTTTTCTGTGTGTTTTGTACAGTATATATAGACAATAAAAGCTTATTGGAGTCATTATGGACAAAATACTATTGTCTCTCCCGGCTATCTCTTTTTTTAAAAGATACTTTCCCACCGTGGGTCAAATATCTGATCAGGACCAATCTGATAAAAATATACCCGAAGAAGGTTAAAGTTGCTCCTTTTGCCTGCACTAATAAAAAGCACCATGCTTCAAACCATTTACAGTATCTTTAATTCAGATTACACGCGCCAAGGCGATTTAAATCTGATTACCAAATTAGATGGTTTTAAAACAAATCCTTTTAAATCTGATACTGTTGACTAAAGGGGGAGGGGGAGAAGGAGGGAGGTGTATGCGTGTGTGTGGGGGGGGTGAAAGTTGCATAAGCCCCCCATCACATAAGGTAACGATCCTGCCCCAGAAAGAAAGGGGAGTTTTAAACCTTTTTGACAACAAATGCAGCTGCCCCGCTATTTTGGACGATATTAAGCGAAAATGAATGCAAATCTGTGTTCAGAAGCCATCTGGCCAGAAACAGGGGAGTCAGCTGCTCTTCACATCAGACTCTGAGGCTGAATCTATTTCAGCTCATTTCCTAGATCATCTGGTCCTGCACCCAAAGCGTGGAAAATACGGTCTTTATCATTCACCAACTTTCTTTCTTTCTTTCTCCTTCCCCTTCTCTCTTTCACCTCTGGCTCCAAGCCACATTCGAGGAGCAAAGCGCAGAGATGGAAAGGGAAGGGGGAAAATTACTTCCTGGGT